>NC_067140.1:19991037-19998537 GCF_903995435.1 Acomys russatus
TCCCTAACTTTCTTTTTGGTGATGGTACTTCCTCATAGTAATAGTAATCAAATAAGACACCTCCCATTAGGGAGGTTGTTACAGCAGAGTGGGGGGATCTCTTGTATAGTCTGCAGATGCTGTCTGATGACTTCACAGAATGGGGGGGTCTCTTATTATAGTCTACAGATGCTGTGTGATGACTTCACAGAATGGGGGATGTCGTATATAGTCTGCAGACGCTGTTTGATGACTTCACAGAATGGGGGGATCTCTTGTAGAGTCTGCAGATGCTGTCTGATGACTTCACAGAATAAGGGGGATCTCTTGTAGAGTCTGCAGATGCTGTCTGATGACTTCACAGAATAAGGGGGATCTCTTGTAGAGTCTGCAGATGCTGTCTGATGACTTCACAGAATGGGGGGATCTCTTGTAGAGTCTGCAGATGCTGTCTGATGACTTCACAGAATGGGGGGATCTCTTGTAGAGTCTGCAGATGCTGTCTGATGACTTCACAGAATAAGGGGGATCTCTTGTAAAGTCTATAGATGCTGTCTGATGACTTCACTTTCAGTTAGTGGAAGCACGTGGTCTGCTAAGTTAATAGATTCCCAAAGTCTTTTTTGTCTATTAGGATATTCGTTCCTCCACTGAGGTGGGTGGGCAAGGAGTGGCTGTTGAGGGTACTGAAGCTAGCCCCAAATAAAATAATTAGCCTCTAGACTGGCACCATTCCAACCTCCCCACAGCACTGGGTCTCATTACTCTGTGCAGACACAGGTTCTTTTAGGGAATCATCGCTCACATTAACTGTAAGAAAAAAGAGAGAAAGACACAAGGTCAGTTTGTGTGAAGGACACTGACACTTAATTGCCCTTCAAGGATGAGGTTTATAGCTGGGTGTGGTGGCGCACGCCTTTAATCCCAGCACTTGGGAGGCAGAGGCAGGCGGATCACTGTGAGTTCAAGGACAGCCTGGTCTACAAAGCGAGTCCGGGACAGCCAAGGATACGCAGAGAAATCCTGTCTCAAAAACAAAAACAAAAACAAAAACAAAAACACAAAAAAACAATACAAAAACAACCAAGAATGAGGTTTATTGACCCAAACTCATCTTCTGGACACGACAAGACTTCTGTCTTCATGAACTCACAGTAGCAGTACATGTCTATACAATACCTGATCAAGCCGGTTGGCACTCCATACTAGACCTGTACCAGATGCAGCCGGCTTGCACTCCAGCATGAAGCTTCCTTTAAGGGTGTGGCTCCGGGTGGGTCTACCCGCTCCTGCAGATGACCCCATGAGTGTTTGGGCAGCATAAATTAGACTTGATGAGTTCTAAATAAAGACATAATATTGAGTGAGGGTGGGCAGGAGGGTGGATGTGGGAGGAGCTGGAAGGGGGCACAGGGGATGGACATGGTCAAATACGTTGTATGCATGCATGACATTCAAAGAACAAAAATATTATTTCTTTCTTTTTTTTTTTTTTTCAAAAATATTATTTCTTAACAAGATCTTTATTACAAGAAAGGGCCTTAGGGGCGTGATTGGGATTTGGGCTGAGACAGTGTCAGAAATAAACAACAATGTATTAAAACCAGCACAGCAAGCAGAGGATCTGGCTCAGATGGAAGAAGGCTTCCCTCCCACGCAGGAAACCATGAGTTCGATCCCCAGCACTACATAAAACCAGCACAGCGGGGGCCTTAAAGGGAAGGAGAGACTTTTCTTTTTCTTTTTTTTTTGAGAGACATTTCTTAAAACTTGGAAAGAAGCTTCACAAAGCATGAGAGTAAGCGAGGCAGGAAAAGACAAACCCAGAGAGAGAGAGAGAGAGAGAGGAGGAGGAGGAGGAGGAGGGAGATAGGTTTCATAGCTCACTGTCACAAGGATCACAGAGACACCAGGCATCACAAATGAGTAGCTGTAAACACCACAGCCCAGGGCTGGAGAGATGCTCAGTGGATGGGAGTGTGTTGATCTTACAAAGGACCTGAGTTCAGCTCCCCAGAAGCCATGTGTCTTAGTTAGGACTTCTATTACTGTGGTGAAACACCAGGACTAGGAAGCAAGTTGGGGTGGAAAGGGATGTTTGGCTTATACTTTCCTACTATAATCCACATGGAAGAAACTCAGGACAGGAACTAGGGCAGGAACCTGGAGGCAGGAGCTGACGCAGAGGCCATGGAGGGGTGCTGCTTACTGGCTTGCTCCCCATGGCTTGCTCGGCCTGCTTTCTTACAGAACCCAGGACCACCAGGCCAGGGATGGCACCACCACCAACAGGCTGGGTCCTTCCCCATCCACCACCAATTAAGAAAATGCCTTACAGCTGGATCTTATGGAGACAGTTTCTTAATTGAGGCTCCCTCCTCTGTGACTTTAGCTCCTATCAAGTTGACATAAAACTAGCCAGTGTATGATGTCAGGCAGCTCACAACCTCTTGTAACTCCAGCTCCAGGAGGTCTGCTGCAGCTGGCATCTGAGGTCACCTGCATGCATGTACACATACAATCATGCTCAAGCACACATGGTAAAAATAAAATAAAGCTTAAGAAGCTATTTTGTAGGGGTTTTTTTGTTACTGCTTGTTTTAAAATTCCTTCTCCAGAGATAGATAGATAGATAGATAGATAGATAGATAGATAGATGTATGTCAGGATTCCTGTATGCAAGGGACATAGTCTGATTTCTTATGGCTGTATCTTCTGGCTTCTTAAGTGTGACTCAGAGAGGACTGCTTGTGTCCTAACATTCCTGTGCCTAGATTATAAATTAACCTCTATCATAGTTGCCTAGGATATATACCCACCATGAGCCTGGAGAGACTTTGTTTGTCCCTCATGATCGCTTTGATAGCCTGACAGTCGTTACAACAGTTTTGATAGCTAGTTGAAGCTATTTACAGAAAGACCCCAGCGGGAAGCCTTCTGGAGGTCTGAACCCAAGAAGCACTAATTGCCAACATCTGCCCTCTGGGAATTAAGGGGCAAGGGTGTGGGGTTAATGGCCAGATGTTTAGGAGGCAAGAGAGTTGTGAGCATAACCTGCTGCTGAAAGGGTCAAGGCTCAGGGTTGCAAAGATGAAGCTGAAAGTGACAGGGCTGTGGGAGGGAAACCCAGGGCACCACAACAGACCAAGGTGACCTTACCTTTTATGAGTATAGCATAATCAGGCTTGTGGTTAGAAACTGTCAACAGAAAATATGGATTTAAAAAAAAAGTCTCCCAAATTCCTGTGGATCCCCAAGAAGAATTATTAAGAGATTTTGTTGACCTCAGTGACTGTTCCAAGTTCACAGGACTGTCAGAGTGTCTGTTTATTTCTGATTCTCCCCTTCCAAAGCCATCTTACTCAGAGTCTTTGTAAAGTCTCTTTAGTACACACACACACACACACACACACACACATTGCAGTATAATGTTATATTTCAGAAAGCTCACTTCCTTGTGTTATTTTGTGTAACAAAGGTAACAAAGGTCTTTCCTGTTTACCTTAGACTATTTTATTTTGCTTTTTATTCTCTTGAGATAGTCAAAGTCTCAGGCTGGCCCTGAATTTGCTTTGCTTATATGAATGTCCTGACCCTCTGGGCCTCCTCCTCCTGCGAGCTGGATGACAGGTGTGCATCACCATGCCTAGTTTATGTGATGTCAGGGTTCCTGCATGCTAGGATAGCACTCTGCTAACTGAACCCCATTCCCAGCCCAGCTTTGTTTGGTTTTGGAGTGATGAATGCCAGGCCCTGCCTCCAGATGCTCATGATGCTGCTGAGACCCATGTGTGTCCATCTCAAAGTCAAAGTGAGTTGAGTTAGTTATATTAGGTGCCCAGGTCCCCTGATGTCCCTACACAGTTAGTCACCCAGCTGTTCCTTCAATCCCATCATTGTGAAGTGAGGTCAGGCAGATGTTGGTTTTTCACTGCTCCTCAGGTTCAGTGAGGGTGAAGATTTACTGCAGTCTGGGAGTTTGGCCGTGTGTGTATATGGATGTGTGTGTGTGTGTGTGTGTGTGTGTGTGTGTGTGTGTGTGTGTGTGTGTGTTTGCACAAAAACAGTGCCTGGCATGATAGCAAAGGGAAAAAAAATGAAACCTGGCTTTCATTGTTTTTGGCAGCAGACTTCACAGTCATAATCAGGGATGCTGCTAATAAGCTAGGCTGGTGAGGTAGCTCATCTGTTAAGGGTCTCGCTGCCAAGCCTATAGACCTGAATCAGTTCCCCCAACCCAAGTAGTAGAAAGAAAGAACTGACTCCCGCATACTGTTTTTTTTTTTTAACCTATGTCCACCCCCACATAACAAATGCAAACAAAATGGGCAAAATAAAATATTTTTTCAAAGGTGAAAAAGAGAGATGGCTTGTGGCTAAGATTGAACTCAAGTCATCTTGTCATCCCCTAATGTATTTTAAAAATTCGTATTTTTCCAGCTTTCATTTCTCAAAGTCTTGCTTGATTCTTTCAATATCTTTTTGGGCATTGGCAGTGGTTCTCTGACGGCTGTTTTGATGTCACGCTGCCCATCCGCTCAGTCTGTTAGCTGCCTTATTGATTTATTCCTTATTGATGTGTACGATTTATGCTTCTTGTCCTGATCAGTGATTATTATCTTTTAATTGGTTGGCAGGTAGTATGAGATTTTTGTGTCTCACAAAGGCTGCCTAATATATATTGGGGGACCCAAGCTACAGAAGGCTAGAGCAGTTTCCCTTTACAGGCTACTTCACAGTGTGTCGTGGACATACTCACTGGAACACTTTCCTATTGATCTCAACCTATTTCTCGTTCTGTTTACTTCCCCCCAAGTCTGTTGGTGGGCATGCAAATCCTCCTGAGTGCTCTGTGGATGCCTTCAGAGGTGAGTGAGTTGGGTGGCCTTTGGGCATCCGTGTACTGTACCAGAGGGATGAATTTCCTGCAATAGAAGCTGCTCATGGGAGCTCCGGCCATCCTGTTCACGTTCACCACACACCCTGCACCCTCGCCTGCAGGACTTCTGTCAGCTGTGTGAGTGTGGGAGAGGGACTCTTAAGGGATACTCCAAAATGATTTTGGGTGTGATACACGTATAATTTCGAAATGACAGGTCATCATTTCCCCTCTCTCTAATATCATTCCTTTTGTATTCAGGTATGAAACAAACATTTTTTAAAAATGCTGCTGTAGTTGAAAACTAAATCATTAGAGGAAAGGGACATACATATACATATATATTCTCTCATGCACATTTATATGTATAATACACACATACACACATATACATACAAATACACACATACACACACAGAAACTGGGAACCCAATTAAGGATCTTGGCTCCTCTAGTCAATCACGGAGGCACTAGGAACATTGCCAGTTTCCCTTTGAAGCCAAGAAACTCTAAGAATCCTGGGAGGATGTCAACTTTCCATTTGTACAGCATCTGAAATGCAGCCCCCGAGAAATAGAGCTCAGAGCTCCAGGCTCCAGGCCACCATTTGGAATGGCAGTGCTAAGCTCGGCGCCCGGCCCTCTCCATCCCAGATGCCTTCTTTACATTTCCCGGTTCTCAGCTGTGGTGCATCCATCTCTCCCGTAGTTGATAGAAACATTCTTCCTTCCTAATGATTTCATTAGTCATATTTAAGTTCTACTGAAAAAAAAATCTCTCCCCTTCTTTCAAAATGGGAGAGTTTGTATAGACAGCCTCCTTAACTCAACTAATTCCTGAGCAGAAACAGTAACCTTTCTTTGCCGGAATTGCTATAGCCATGAGCAGATCTGCCCAGAGGGGCAGTCAGTGAGAAAATGTGGTAATTATAGTCAGCAAACAGCCCTCTGCCAGCAGAACATCTTTCCTAAAAACTCAACAAAAATAATTCTAGCAAAAATAAAAAGACATAATCTGGGAAGTGCTGAAGACCACACAACCCTATTAGGCCGACTGCTATGGAGGCTTCTTCTAAAATACTCCATAAAATGAGCCTCAGTCTGGCAGTCTGGGAGAGCAAGCCTGTCGGTTAGGTTCGAGAGGTGCAAGCAGAAGGTACCATAATAGGCAAGCAGAAGGTACCATAATAGCGAAAGTAGTGAGAGTTCAACACTAACGAGGTTGCTGTACAGGACAGATGAAGAAGTTGTGACAACTTCAGTGACTGACCGCTTGACACAACCTAAAAGCAAAAGGTATCGTGTCACTAAATATAAAGCCAGGAGTTTTAAAAAGCATGAAGATAGGTTTACTCACCGCTGGCTTACCCATTGAAGGCCATCAGAGACTCCACACAGTAAGTTCAAGGCTAGGCCAGGCAATTTACTGAGACTTGGAAGGAGGGCTGGAGTTACAACTCAGTTGTAGATTTCTTGCCTGGCATGGACAAATTCTGTAAAACTCAATCCCAAGAAACACCCCCCCACCCCCACACATACACATACACCCACCCATGTATATATGTACACCCCCACATGTATACATATACCCCTCAACATATATACATACATACCACATCCCCCCACATATACACACCCACACCCTCCTCCTCCACACACACACACACACACACACACACTCCACTCCACACACACACACACACTACACACACACACACACACACACACACACACACAACACCACACACACACACACACACTCCACTCCACACACACACACATACACACACACACACACACACACACTCCACTACACACACACACACACACACACACACACACACACACACACCCCACAGGCCTATGTTGCCATCCTTTTGTGTATAATCCCTGTGGCGTTACCTTCTCAACTGTTTTCTAAGTAAATTGTCTACTTTACAAGAGCTTTTTGCATTTTTATGCTCAGAAACCATCCAAGGCTTCTACCTGGGAACTGAGCAATCTGTCTTTGCACCTTGAGGTCAGGCTTTCGGGAGAAGCAGCGGGCTGCCTGTCAGAATCTACCCACTTAACATGTTCCCGCTCTGGGGGAGTTGACATCCCCTTAGCGGAACACAGCAACTTTCATCTCAGAGCTATGCTGTAATTAGTGCATTTCTTAATTACAGAGTGCGTGAATTACTTCACGCAGGGGGGATGGTGAGGGAAACGCTGCTGCGGTTGATGACAGATGAGCGCAGTCTTTCAACTGGTTTGAGCTCTAGCTAGTCTGTAGGTAGCTCCACTGGTGTATTGTGAAGCAGAAGCCAGTCAAAGGTGGCCCTTTACTTAGTTAAAACAAGAACTTCTTCTCCCCACCCAATATCATTGTTTTAATAACACAAAATACAAGTACAAACCACAGCACAAGTATACTTTTTACTACTCAGAGATGGAATAGCATGCATGTATTTTTACCAGACTCTGTATCACCAAGTACTTTTTACCACAGTACCAAGGGCTTTCCAGAGATTTTATCCTTCCTATGCAATTTATCACAAGTAAAAAAGCTTACAACTCTTTTCAATCAATGCTGATCTACATTTATGTTAATATTCCTGTTCAAGGTGCTTTGGAGAACTGTCACATAATATAAAATTACCT
>NC_067140.1:20003537-20136037 GCF_903995435.1 Acomys russatus
GAGAAACCCAGGCATTTAAAGAGGCCAATAGCAAATCTGCCCAAACATTGCCAAAAACTAAACATTATCCTTATGTTGGTCAAGGCAGCAGTTTGCTCTGTGCCCCTGAGTAAGCAAATCTATCTCCCAAGGCCTTTTGCTTCAAAGTCTTCTTTGAAGGGACAGCCTGGAACACAACCCGACAAGAGGATTCAGGGTTTAAAACAAACAAACAAACAAAAAACTCCCCCATGGCACTGGAAAGATAATTCAGTTGGCACTGTGACTGCCCTGCAAACATGGACCTGAGTTTGATCTTCAACACATATGTTAAAAAACTGGGCATAGTGCTACAGGACTATAACCCCAGCACTGGGGTGGGGGGGGGTGGGGGTGAATGCAGGTAGGTGTCCTGAGCTCTAAGGACAGACAGCCTAGCTGAACTGATGAGCCTGTTGAGGTTCAATTGAGAGACCATGCCTCAGCAATTGAGGCAGGGAGTGGTAGAGGATGACACCAGATGTTGACCTCTGGCCACCATGTGCATGCCCAACACATACACAAACATCCAAAAGCACAGTGCATACACACGCACGCATACGTGCTGGCGTCATCCATGTACACACGCTTTTGGGGCAACACTGGGGTGTGACCCTGCCTTTCCCGTGTGTGAGCCAACAAAGATGTGGGAATTTCCCAGATGTCCCGTAAGCAGTCCAGAATCTGAATTTGCAATTTCCTTCTGGTACCTTTCCATGAGGGCTTTGTCCTGGACACAGAAGCTGTGTGGTGAAAGGCAGGTAGAACAGGTGTGAGGGGCTCCAATGCGCAGAAGCATGGATACTCACGGAGAAATGTCACCTGACCACTGTAGGAAGGAGTCTGGCAGAGTTGGTGTCCTGAAATTACAATGCGTACTCTGGAGATGTGAAACACTGACAGTGATCGTCAAATAAAAGCTTCTTCATGGACTCAGATGGATCAACAAACAAGAAAGCAGTAGACTTTGCCTAAAGAGCACCGTCCGCTGTCACAGTGTCATTGTGTTTTACACATCCTCGCGTACAATGCCAATTACAGTATGATTTGTCTTAAGTGAATGTCCTCTTCCTTTTTAATTGCAGAATGCTGTGTCAGTCACTGTGTTTGTGGGGGGGAAACAAGGCCATTAAGGGATTACGTTTGTCTCCTACACCGTGAAACAAGGCCCCACAGGAGCTAACTCTTGACTGCCTCTAATTGGAAAGGAAGCAGGAGAGAAGGAAATGGTGGGTTACCGCAGCATCAAAATGGTGAAGGTTTATCTAAGAGGCAGCTCTGTGTATTCTTCTCATTTTGGGGAGTTGCGTACTGTGCTTGTTCTGGGGAGCCGGCATCACCTCACTTTTTATAAAGGAAAAAGAAAAGGTTTTTCTCCGTGCCAATCTCCATATTGGATACTGTAGTTCTCGAGTCCCTTTCTTTGGCCTGGCCAGCAAGGAGTACAGGAAGAAATAGTGGCTGCAGACTTTGCTGTATCCGTCATAGTGATTCCGTCTCTTGCTTGACTTCCTTTTTAGTGTCTGTTAGTTAAGCTCTGTGCCAGCCTTTATTGCAGATTCCATCATCCATGCAGACACAGCTGGCCCCGCCCCCCCCCCCCCCCCCCAAGAAATTAAGAGGATGTTTGTCCTGAAACAAGGATGACCATAGCTCAGGGATTCGTATTTCTGTTCTTCCCAAATACCATGTTCCAACATGGAAGCGGTTCAATGAAGCTTTTATAGCAACAGAACAAAGACAAGCCATAAATCAAGGGGCTTTTCAAATACATCAGTGGGAACATTAAGCGGCCATTACTACAAAGGGGGAAAACCTCGGCTATGGGCCTTGGATGCTGTCTGATATGTTCTTGGCTCCTTGACTGACAGAGAATAGGGTATTGTTACCTTAGTGCAGCCTGAGGTGTTTTTTAAAATATATTTTATTAATTTATTCATATTACATCTCAATTGTTATCCCATCCCTTCTATCCTCCCATTCCTCCCTCCCTCCTGCTTTCACTCTATTCCCCTCCCCTATGACTGTGACTGAGGGGGACCTCCTCCCGCTGTATATGCTCATAGGATATCAAGTCTTGGTAGCCTGCTATCCTTCCTCTGAGTGCCACCAGGCCTCCCCATCCAGGGGATGTGGTCAAATATGGGGCACCAGAGTTTGTGTGAGAGTCAGTCCCCACTCTCCACTCAACTGTGGAGAATGTCCTGTCCACTGGCTAGGCCTGAGGGGTTTTTTTGTTTTGTTTTGTTTTTTTATCTGTTTAGCAGAGTGTTAGGTCTGGCATAGAGGTGGTCAAGGAACAGCTGTTTAGGGGGCCAAAGACATCCAGAAAGAAACTGTGACTGGGCTCTGGCCCTGCAGTGTTTCAACCTCTCCTGTCATCAAAGCTGTAGTCTGTTATTCAGCCCTAATAAATGCACACGTCTTTCCAGTTCTCTTTTGTACTACTGAATGTATCGGAAGGCTCTCCCAAAGGGTTAGCTTCCAAATTTTATGTAATTTTTTTAAAAAGAGAAAGAAAGAAAGAAAGAAAAAAAAAAAAACCAACTGAGCTTATTTTGGTAGCATTTTGCTAGATTCATATGGTCCTCAGAGACACTAGCCAGAGTCACTTCTTCCCTGTCCAAAAAATCATGGCCAAATATTCTCTCTCTCTCTCTCTCTCTCTCTCTCTCTCTCTCTCTCTCTCTCTCTCTCTCTCTCTCTCTCTCTCTCTCTCTCTCTCTCTCGTGTGTGTGTGTGTGTGTGTGTGTGCGCGCGCTTGTCTTCTTTCACTTACCTCTACAGAAATCTTGGAGGAAAGAGGATCAAAAAATCTTGATAAGACGTTATGATTTTGTTTATATTGTATGTTCAAGTTAAGATGCTTGGTGTTGGGCCTAGGGAGGTTGCTCAGTGGATGGGAAACCTGAGTTGGACCCTGAGAACCCACATCAAGATGAAGGAGGGAGCTAAGCCTACAGCATTGCCCTCTGACCTCTGACCTCCAAAACTCTGGAGAGTTTTAGAGAGCAATTATTTTGGATTCCTTAACAGTTGTCACTTTTTACTTTCTTCCACCCTGTAGCTATTAGCAGGGAACTCTGAAATGCCACTGAGGGTGATAGGAACCAGGCCACTTGCTTTTCCCCTTGACAATAGTTGAAACGTCTTGAGACTGTGGGTGGGAGGAAAAGCTCATGTCTGTTCATCCTGTCTCCCGGTCTGGGTGGGCAAAGCTCAGGGAAGAAATAGGAGCAGTGAGAATACAGTCCCTCCCACAACTTGAGCTCTCCATCGTTAATGGGGACTGATACGGTCATGCCTCTGCCTGGTGTTCTTAGCGTATGAATCAGATGTGAAAACAGCATCAAAAAAGGCAATTGAGCCCTTGAGAGTCAATTTCGTTATTGGTTTAATTTACCTTGGAGGGTAATATATTCTAAACTAATTCAGAGATTAATAACCGCTTAAAGATATACGAAAGGCACCCAGCTTCTTTGAGCAGTGTGTCATAACCCTGTTTATTGGCTCCACAGTGACTTTGGGAGGTACCTAATGAGACAGATTCAAAGGGAAATCTGACTGCGGTGGGTGCAGAGTGGCAGCTGGGATGCATTTGGAATAAGCTTATTCTTGTTAATAAAAAGATTAAGAGTGTGATTTGATTGGCTGTAATGTGATCTTCAGAGGCAAATATATATATATTTTCAAGGTAGAAATCGTTTCTCTCTACTGAACGAGATAACGGAATTTGCCATTTTGCTACCAAGGAAAGATTGCCTTTGGGATACACTGTGACACACTTGTTTTTGTCTCACTTAATTTCCTTTGTTCATTGTTCATTGTGTTGATTTTGTCCAAACAAACAGGCAGGTGCTGAGCGATTACCACACATGACTGCTTTAAACAGAGGCCTACAGAGTGTTTCCTTTGCTTGTTTTCAGTGGTAGAAAACCAGTCTTGGGTTGGGTTAAGATGAACTACACTAACCCAAAAGTGGCAAGAGTGTACCAAGAACACTTTCTTTTCTCTTTCTACTATTTTCTTCTCAATTTTTATTTATTTCTCTTTTTTTCTTATTTTCTTTTTCTACTTGTTTTCTGAAAAGAACATCCAGTTTTTGTATTTTTTAAAATCGCATTTACTTTATTTATGTATGCTTGCCATGACGCGCGCGTGGAGCTCAGAAGACAAGTTGCAGGAGTTGGTTCTTTCCTTCCACCATGCAGGTTCCGGGGATTGAACTCAGGTCCTCAGGCTTGGTGGCAAGCGTCTTTGCTCACTGAGCCATCTCACTGTTCCTCTTTTCCTAGCTATCTAATTCTACTCCACTCCTAAACTCAAAGACAACACAGAGCTATGTTTGTCTGACAATGTGATTGTACAGTGTGGGGAGACATTAGAGGAGTTAGGGACTTCTAAGTATTGGAATGTTCTGGATTAAAAAAAAAAAAAATAGCATTCTTACCCTCCTCCGCTCTGAGCCATTGTTTGCAGACAATGAAAGGGAATGTGGTCAAATATGATTTTGGAGAGATGACCAATGTTAGGATTCTGCTTCAGTCCGCCTACTTGTGATGTCATTGCTTACCTGTCACAGGGGCGTGGCCCTGCCTAGGTCCATATAAAAGAACAGACCCTCCACAAGGTCTCTCTCTCTCTCTTTCTCCTCCCCTGCCTCTCTATTTCCTCTTACTCTTTCTCTCTACTCTCTCTCTCTCTCCTTCTTATTCTTCCTGTCTCTGTCTCTGTCTCTCTGGGGCACCCTTCCCCCCCCTCTCTCCTTATTCTTCCTGTCTCTGTCTCTGTCTCTCTGGGGCACCCCTCCCCCCACCCTCTCTCCTTATTCTTCCTGTCTCTGTCTCTGTCTCTCTGGGGCACCCTTCCCCCCTTTCCTGCCCCCCCATGCTCATTTAATAAACCTCATATAATATCTGGTACCTTGTATCTATCATCATCTTATTCTTAGATATAAAAACCAGGCTCCCTGCCACGTGTCCCTTGTTACATATGCTATCACAAAAAGGACGCCCTCACTATATCCCATTTTATAAACGAGGGAGGCTAAATTTTCCTGTTTACATGCAAAATTTCCCAAGAAGCAGCGTGAAAATGAGAGAAGCATAAACAGGTATCCATGCCATTTCCTCTGTGAGGAGAGCCTTTGTCTACAAGTCCAGCAGTCGCCAGGGAAGGAGACTGCTAGGAAGGTTCTGTAGCCTCGATACTATGCAGAGCACAGCAACAGACACAGATATACAGACTGACTTAGGATCCTTCAGTTAGGTACCAAGCAGGGAGCCTACCTCTTTCTAAAATTCCGGCCTCACAAAGGTGGTGGGTTTGGCTCAGGCTGTTAATTCTTACCCCTTGAGTGTCTGGCAAATGACTCAGTAAATGTCTGTTGTCTGAATGAATGAAGAAACATAAGCTCAGAAAAAAAGAAATGAGTCTAATTTAATTTTGTTTACAGGATGATGATGATGATGATATTGCAGATCAGGCCTACTCTAGACCTCAGGAATTTTGAAGGACCAGGTCAGAGAGTGGAGAGATAAGATCCCTGCAATATAAGGTTTGTTTTAAAAAAAATACTGTTAAAAACCTGATTCATTTTCTAGATGGATATAAACTTTAGTAAATTTGCCTGTTGGGAGAAGATAAAGGAAATGAGTGGCCTTCTGCTTAAATGCCTTTTACCTGGCTTTAATTTCATCAGTGCAGAAGCTTGGTACAGAGCACCAGAAGCAATTACCATGGAAGGGTGCATGGCTTTGGTTTTCCCTTTTCTTCCCCCCCCCTTCCTCCTTTCTTCCTTTCCCTCCCTCCCTCCCTTCCTTTCTACCTCTTTTTGTCCTTAACTGATCCCAAGTTTTCAGCTCATTTGCATTTCCAAAGAGGTGCTGCATTTAAAAAATTTATTTCATTTTTATTCACATGTATGCGTGTGTGTGCGTGTGTATGTGTGTGCGTGTGTATGTGTGTGTGTGTGTGTGTGTGTGTGTGTGTGTGTATGTATGTACGCGCGAGTGCGCGCATGAATGCGCGTTCATGCCCCACAAGAAAGCATCAGGTCCCCTGGAGAGGGACTTAAAGGCAGTTGTGAATAGCTCTAACCTCTGAGCCATCTCTCAGACCCCAAGCGGCCCCATTTTTGTTTGTCCCTCTTGGACATACTGTGAATATATTTGAGTTTTTCTGTCCGCTTTCCCACGAGCAGTTCTTATAATTAAATATGCAACCGGGACTCAAAGCATGAGAAATCCTGGCATCTGCACGTGGCTGCACTGCTGGCCACAGAGTTAAATGCCAGTGCCCCGGAACGGAAGTGGGACTCTGCGCTGAGCCTGGAGAGCCCTTTACTAAGCACCCCTCCCCCGGGGCTGAGATCAGAGCTCAGTGTGCGGATCCAGGCTCATGATAGATTTACCCTGCCTGGTTTCTGGAATGATCTATGTGCTGCCAGCGTACAAACACCTTGTGAATGGCATTATTTTAGCTTGTTTATTAGCGTGCCGTAGCATCTCTCCTGCCTGGCACATCTTATTGTAAATCTAACACTCTTGGGCATCTGACATCTGGATTGTGGTGATGCTTTCCTGAAATACACCTTCATTTGTCTATAGAAAGCCGCAGGGTTCTTTTGTTACTGCTGTCGGGGTTCTAAATCACACAGACGTCAGCCAGAAAACAATCTCTTCTCCACCTACTGACGACCTACCTTCAGTCTTCACAAGTCCAAACATCAATGGGTTCTAACCCATTAATGAAAATGACTCCCATGGATGACATATTAGGCGGTTCTGGACACTGTTAATAAACTCTTTTTTTTTTTTTTTTTTTTTTTTAAACCAGAGTAACTGTAAATGTAGTCTCATACTTTACAGCTATTTATAGTGCCAGGGAGAGCTTAGTGGGCTGGTCTTCCGGAGTGGAAGTCAGACATCATTAGTTTAATTAAATCCCATTAGCACAACAAAAGCACAGCTAGGATCTTCCACGTTTTAAAAAGAGGCCTGGTGCAGGGAGCTGTGTTGTAGGTGGGTCTGTTGGGGCTGGGCTCCACACTGTGTTTTGATTCGGTGTGGTTTTCTGTAGTGGTCCCAGTCTGTTGCAAAGAGGAGTTTCCTTGTTGAGGGATGAGGACGACATTTATCTGTGAGTGTAAGGACAAATATCTAGGATGTAGTCAGAAAACAAGGACAACAACAATAGAAGTGTGTTGGAGTATGGTCTGGTGCTTTGTATTGTTAATAGCTTACCTCCCCCCCCACCTGCCCCTCCCCCACACTCCCCACCATTCAAACTGTCACATACCCCAAGTATTGCTGTTTAACCTTGCCTAAGAAATTATTCCTGATTGGCTGATTAAAAGGCCTAACCGTGGGCAGGGCAGAATGGGGTAGGTGTGGCCAACGTTCAAGGGCTTTGGGAGAGAAGGATCTTGGGAAGGAGAAGTGTACAGGTACTGCAGGAGGAAAAAGAAGAAGGTCGCCATGGGCCAAGAGGAGGAGCTCTTAAGCTCCAGATGAACAACCTTATTTGTATTTTGGGATTATGGATGGGACGTAGCTCAAATAGAAATTATTAGAAGCGGATGGCATGGGATGGAGGCTGAGGTATAATGGAAAGTAGCCTTTCCCTAGGTGATAAGGCTATTCTAAAATCTACCAGGTGTCTGTGTCTTTATTGATTGTCAAAACAGGTTAAATAATACCGCCATAATATCTAGAAGCCTAATAATAAACATTTATTAGGCCTTACCTTTAAATTAATAGCAACAGATGTGCTCAGTCTTACACAAAGAACTACAGGCAGCCAAGGAGAACACATCGATTGGTTATCCAATGTCAAATCGTCAGGCCTGAGAAGATACATACAAGTTAACAGTATATGGACTGAGCAGATTATAATTTGGAAATATATATGTGCGTACACATACACACACACACACACACATGCATGCAATAACAATGATAAAACAGGCTGTTATTTTGCAAGAGACTAAGGAAGGGTATGTGGGAAGCTTTGGAGGGATGAAAAGGAAGGCAGAAATGGCATGATTGTAATCTCAAAAAATAAAAGAAGTAATAACACTTTAAAGAAGGGACCCTGATAAAAACAAACATCAAGACTGCTGCAGCCCCCTTCCCCCTGCTTGTGAAAATCTTGTGTGTGTGTGTGTGTGTGTGTGTGTGTGTGTGTGTGTAAGATTCCAGGTGGCCTGAACTCAGAAACAAGTTAAGAATTATAGGCTGAAGTTAAAAAAAAAATCTCCCCTCGCTTCCATCTCCACCCTACCCTCAGAATTTACTGCCCCCATCTCACCCTACCCTACTTGGAATTTACTACCTTGGATTGTTAGCCTATCACGTGTTAACTAACCATTGTACTGAGTTCTGCTTCTGTAAAGGGTATTTAAACCCTTTGCTTTTACAGAACAGGGTCTTCCCTTTCCTCAGGATATTGGTGGACCCTGGAGCATCAGCTCAATAAAATTCCTTTGCTTTTGCATTGACTCTGGACTCTGGCTCTCAATTGGGCTTCCAGGAATAGACTTGGGTGATCAGAGTCGAGCATGTGTGTATGTGTGTATGTGTGTATATGCTCATGTGTAAGCATGGGTGTGTATGCACCACAGTGCATATGTGGAAGTCATAGGATAGCACTGAGAGTTGGTCCTCTACTTACATGTTGTTTGAGGCAGGGTTTCCTATTGTTCACCTCTGAATAAGCCAGGCTAGCTCTAGCCTGTGAGCTTCAAAGGATTGTCTTGTCTTCACCGCCCCCCCCCCCCATCTCCCCTCAGTGTGGGGGGATGGGGGAGTTGAGATTGCAGACATGTTCTGACAACTTGCTAAGCCACCTCACAGGATGAGACTGAAGCCCAGACAGGGATGGGTCAAGGATGTGAAAGATCAGAATCATCAAACCAGTAAACCAAGTATTGAAGACAGAAGTGACCACCTGTCTAGCCTGACCATCTCAGTGGTGCCACCTGGCTGCTGTCTGAGACTGCTACATGCCTGGACTCTGATTTCCAATTACAGTGTCAGACTCCAGACCAGACCACTGCTCTGAGCCACCGCCCAGCCCCTTTGCCTTGCCACAGTCAAGGACATGCCCTTTACTGATAGTAGCTGGGCTGAGTCTCTAGCAAGCAGGCTTTCAGAGACCTGGATTTCTCACTAGGGAAAGCGAATTTTCCTTCTTGGACACTTCAAAATGCTCCTGGTGTCCTCACGTCTTGTTTTCAACCTCCTTCCCTGCCACCTATAGGGGAATCAGACAGACCGGCTATAGGGGAATCAGACAGACCGGCTATAGGCTTGTGTTTTAGTGCACCCTCCTCCAGGGAGCTAGAAGGGACCCAGGCTCCACTTCAGAGTCCCCACCATGCTATTTGTCTCTGGTCCTCTGGTGCTTCTCAGTGTCCCCCACGACACTGTGTCTGTCCTGTCTGCCTGTCTGTCTGTGACAAGGGAAGATCTTGTAACAAACTCACCAGCTATAACAACCCATCTCAGTGTTCCCCTTGAGCCCTCATCCGAGACCCTTCAGACAGCTGACTCAATCTGCTTAGCAAATTCTGACTCAAGCTGGGCAGTTGTGTTTCCCATAGGTGCTCAGGTTGACGGAAATATTTTATCTGTCTCTCATCAAGATCATTCAAAAAAAAAAAAAAAAAAAATCCCAACTGACTGAATAGACTTAGTCTTTACCTCTGTTGACCTCGGACCTTTGGAATTATTTTATCTCTGGCTTTGATGCCTTCATCTACACTGTTGAAATCTTAGCTTGCATGAATTGAATACCTTTTCACACACACACACACACACACACACGCACGCACGCACGCACGCACGCATGCACGCACACGCACGCACACATGCACACTCCCACATGTGGGGGGAAGGAGAGAGATCTATTTTCTCTCCATTTTTCTTCATTTTCTAAAATTAAAATACAAATGCCAGCACACAGCCTGTGTTGTTCTGAGCAGCAGGTTGTGTGGCACTCACTTTCTACAAAGGCATCAAGATTTCGCTCTAATTCTCTTTCTCACTGAATACATCTAACAAGAAGAATTTGGGTTACTATCAGGTTCTGAAGCTCTGCCTACACTATGTCACTGCAGCAGATGGTTGTGGCTGCTTCTCTATAAACAGAAATGAGATGCCACTGATACAGGGATGCATTTAATGTCAGACAGCAGGCTTAGGGTTCCCAGCAGCCTGGATGGATTTTTCTTCTTCAGGGTGGAGTGATGGAAATGTGTCAGAAATGAGCTCGGACATCTGACTCGAGGCAGCTCTATGTGCAGTGCAGCTGGGCCTCAGGGGTGACTGGGTTCAGAAACTCATATGCCATAAACACTATTGCAATCTTTGCCCCACTTTTCCTTGGCATTCTGGCTGACTTATTTTAGGTTTTTGTGGTCTTCCTTCTTCTGGGACCCCTGGTTTTACTGCACGGGCTTCGGGAGCTCCCCAAAGCTCCGCAGCTTCATTTCTGTAATATTTTTATCCAGACTCCAGGAGGAGCCCATCCCAGGACATTGGATCCCAGGATGGGTTGTGTTGACATCATTGTCCTGTGTCCAGTCATGCAGATAGCTCAAAGTAGGAAAACAAAACAAAACAAAAAACAGGGACAGGCAAAGAGCAGCTCACAGAAGGCCAGGGTTGACGTATGACACTAGGAAGATAAAAACAGCATTGTGTATGTGGATGGTTTCCAGCAAGATCTAGTTTGTATTGCCATAGTGTCTGAGCTCTTATCTGTGAGGGTCACTCCTAGCAGATGGCAGCTTTTGTGTTCTCTCTGTCAAGAGAAGAAATACCTCTGGGTTGCGGGTACATGGAGCAGGCATCATTCAAACTGAAATCTCAGGTGCTAAGAGCATTAACTGCTGTTCTTCACTCTTTAGAGTCCATATTCCAAGCACTACACAGGCAACCTTGACTCCTCTCAAGCTCCGGGGCTGTTCTGTGTCTGAGTGTTCTTTTTCAGAGAATAGAATGGTGGCAGCAGACAGCTAGATTAGCAGCAGATTTAGAGGTGTAGACATGCAAGGCCAGGACACATGGATTCTTAGACCTTAGTCAATACCTAGCCCCCATCTGAGAGATGCTGTGTCAGAACTTAAGGCAGAGATTGCCCGAGAAAGAAGCCCAGTGTCAGCCTCTGGCATGTACACACGTGCACATGCAGGAGCATTGTACACACATATACCATATACCAAACACATGGTAGCCTTAGCATTAGTCATTTGCTACTTGTATTTTGTTGCATTCTAGAACATATTACCAAAATATAGAGAATGAATGTTAGGCCCAGAGGGATAGGAGGCGTTCTATGAAATGCTGTCTTCTGGATGTGACTTAGATGTCACACTAATTAGCTCACAGCAGCTGGGGTTACCACCACAAGACAAGCCCCAGATCAAGCCAAACAGAATTCCAGCATAGGTGGGGGTAGATGACCTCCAGGCCCCACTTTTTCCTGAGCTATTGACAGCAGGCAGTTATTGGAGGAGTGCAAACTTGTACAACCACTTTGGAAATCAATCTGGTGCTTTCTCAGAAGATTGGGAATAGGGCTACCTCAAGATCCAGCTATTCTACTCCTGGGTTTATGCACAAAAGACGCCCCACCATACAACAAAGACACTTGCTCACCTATGTTTATAGCAGCTTTATTCATAACAGTCAGAAACTGGAAACAATCTAGATGCCCCTCAATGGAAGAATGGATAAAGAAACTGTGCTACACTTACACAATGGAATACTACTCAGAATTAAAAACAAGGAAATCTTGAAATTTGCAGGCAAATGGGTAGAACTAGAAAAGATCATCCTGGGTGAGGTAACCCAGACCCAGAAAGACACTCATGGTATATGCTCACTTATAAGTGGATTTTAGCCATTTAGTACAGGATAAACATACTACAATGAACAAGCTCAAAGAAGATAAGTAATAAGGAGGATCCAAGGGAGGATGCTTAAATCTCACTCAGAAGGGAAAATAGAATAGACAGAGGTAATAGTTGAAGAGAGAGAACAAGGTATGGGAGGAAACACCAAAACATGTGAAGGTAGAGATCAGACCTGGCAAGGGTGGGAGCAGGAGGACAAAAGGCCTGTAGGGAAAAGAGAAACTGTGGGCAGGAGCATCTCTGTGACAAGATAGAGACCTAAGTCATGGCAGGCTCCCAGGGGAGTATGAGAGGGACTCTATAAGAGACTCCTAGTAGCAGGGGTCATAGGAACTGAAGAGGACAACCTCTAACTAGACAAGTCTCCTAGCAGAGGAAGAGGAGTACCAACCCACCCACAAAAACTTTGGTTCAAAGTTTACTCTGTGTATAAGATGTGCAGGGATAAAGATAGAGCAGAGACTGAGGGAATGTCCAACCAGTGCCTGGCCCAACCAAAGACACACCCCATGGGAGAGAGCCAACCCCTGACGCTAGTGCTTGCAGACAGGAGTCTAGCAGAGTTGTCCTCTGAGAGGCTCCACCCAGCAGTGCCTCAAAACAGATGGTGAGATTCAAAGCTAAACATTGGGTGAAGCATAGGGAGTCTAGTGGAAAAGTGGGGGGAAGGAGAAAAGGACCTGGAGGTGACAGGAGCTTCACAAAAAGACCAATAGAACCAACTGACCTGGGCCCAGAGGGGCCTGCTGAGACCGAGGCACCAACTAAGGACCTTGCATGGACTGAACATAGGCCCACTACAAAGACGTAGCCAATGGGAAGCTCAAGTTTTATGTGGGTCCTCTATTGAGGGAAGTGGGGGGGTCTCTTTGGCATGGACTCTTTTGCTGGATTTTGATTATTTCCTCCTGGCAGGATTGCCTTGCCAGGGCACAGGGGAAGAGGATGTGCTCAGTCCCGATGTGACTTGATGAGCTGGGGTGGGTAAATAGAAGGGCTCCCTTTTTCTGAGGAACAGGGGAGTGGGGAGGGGAAGAGGGAGGAAGGGTAAGACTGGGAGGTGAGGAGGAATGGGGCTACAACCAGAATTAAAGTGAATGAATAGATAAATAAATTAATGAACGAGATTTGGGATTTTCAAAGAGCCTTTGGATGTTTAGAGAGACTTAACTTTTTAAAAAATAATCTCTTTATTTTTAGTGCATTTGTGTTTTGCCTGCATGCAAGTCTGTGTAAGGGTGTCATATCTTGGAGTTACAAACAGTTGTGAGCTGCCATGTGGGTGCTGGGAATTGAACCTGGGTCCTTTGGAAGAGCAGTCAGTGCTCTTAACTGCTAAGTCATCTCTACAGCCCCGAGACTTAACTTTTAAAGTATTTGAATTGGTAAAGACTGTGGGATTTTCAGTTCATAATATATTGTATATTTGTGCTATTTATTAGTCTAAGATCATGGGGATAAACCAAGAAGAGGAAAGATTATGTCTTAAAAAGCACTATGTGTCAAGTTGACGAGGGGTGAGTTGTGCTGCCTGATTTTATGTCAACTTGACAAGCTAGAGGAAAATGCCAATTGAGAAAATTCTTCCATAGTATCGGGCTGAAGGCAAGCCTTTAGAACATTTTTTTTTTTTTAAATTGGTAATTGAAAGGGGAGGCAGTCCTGGGTTCTACAAGATAGCAGGCTGAGCAAACCATAACAAACAACCCAGTAGGCAGCGCCCCTCTGTGGCCTCTGCATGAGCTCCTGGCTCCAGGCTCCTGCCCTGTTAGGGTCCCTGTGCCCACTTCCTTCAATGACCAACAGTGAGTTGGAAGCCTAAGCCAAACAAACCTTTTGCTCCCCAAGCTGCTTTGGTCATGACATTTCATCACAGTAATGGCAACCCTAACTAGGACAGTGCTAGAGAGACATGTTTGACACAGCTTTGGTTTGATTAGGTCGCACCAGCTGACATCTTTGGAGGATCTATGAACTTATGCCGTGCTACAGATCGTCATGGGAGCCATTGTAAAGACTGAGCAAGACAGACCAAGAGGACAAATGTGTGACATGTGAGGAGCCTCTTAGGTTGCCTAGAAGATACTGAAATTTTGGGCTGAGGGGGTGGCTCACTGTGCAAAGTGCTTGCTGCAACATGCACGAGGGCCGGTGTGTGGATCGTCAGGAGCCATGTAGAAGCCGGTCAGTGGCTGTGACCCTGGTGCTGGGAGTGAAAGCAGTGCAATCCTGGACCTTGTTGGTCAGTCTAGCTGAGAGAGTGAGCTCCAGGTGAGAGACCCTATCTTCAAAAATAAGATGACTGAGGAAAACTCCCTGGAACTCAACCTCTGCTTCCCCCAATTGCACCTACAGAATATTGTATATTTTTTCCCATTTGAATAATAAAATCAGAGAGCACTTTTATGATCAAAGTAGAATCGTCTTTGTATTTTTAATATTTAGTTGTCTAATTTAAAATTTAGACCTTATCATAGGTAATCATATATATGGAAAGATAGACCATACAGGGTTGTATTATCCAAGGGTTGAAGCATATCCTGTGGTGGGGCTTCTTAGAATGTATATTCTGTGGTAAATTGGAGGGACTTCTGTCATATCTGCTCATGTGCACCAGTGTAGACACTCATAGTCACAGCACAGATACTTGCTATAGTCAACCCCAAAGCATCTCTTGAGATACAGTTGTTAGCCAAGTCTGAGTAACAAGCTTAACAGTTGTTATGTTTAGATTCGTCGTTTGCTCATGTGCTTTCATGATCATGTTATAGTTTGTAAATCCCAGCACATGTGAAGGCTTTGACCCCCAAATATTGAAACTTCACCATTACAGGTCTATCATGCTAGGCTTGAGAATCTTTATGAGGACAACGTTGAACTGACCTGCCGAAGTCCGCCACATCTATTTGTGGTTAAGCAGTTAACGCAGGTTGTAAATGAAGGGTGCTCAAGCTGGGTAATTTATCAGCTACTTAGGCATTTAAAACTACTAATTACAGAGTCTAATGAGTGTGTCCAGTGATAGGATAGTTAATAGGAAACACAGCTAAACAATGTCTAGGAAGGTTGAGTGCATCCCCCATTTTTTTTCCAGTCTAGGAAGATCATTGTTCTAGAAACATGTGATGATTAAATGTTCTCTCTCTCTCTCTCTCTCTCTCTCTCTCTCTCTCTCTCTCTCTCTCTCTCTCTCTCTCATCTCCTCTCCTCTCTCCCCCTCGCTCTCTCTGCCATCTCCTCCTCGTCTCGTGTGTGTGTGTGTGTGTGTGTGTGCATGTGTGAAGAGAGCTACTCTCCCTGAAGCCTTAGAGGGTGGAGAAGAGAGGTTAGAGCATTGCTTTTCTGTAAGATTGCTCATACCTTTGCAATGAGCCACAGAAACAGCATCTTTCCAAGGCATTGCATTGTCCTATCATGGCTCCTATAACTCTGGAGAGCTCTTGCCAAAATCAGCAATTGTCACAGGAACAGCACCAAACTGACTTACATGACGTCTTATCGATGGGTTTGCATGCCAGCAAGATGTGAGAAATAATTAAAGTTGCAAGGTGCATGCTAACTGTGGATTTTTGTCCTGACTACAGTGTACACCACCAAGAAACTTGAACTAGAGATTTCCTGCCACTAATATTTGACCCCAAGATATTTTATGCAGTTGTTAGTCATAAATCCTGCCCCTTACCACAGTACTGTTTACATCCAAGCTAGGGCAGATAGCAGCAGCTGAGCATAGAGCAGTTGTCCTAAGAACCAACATCTACTGAGACCTCAGCAAACATCTGACTGTGTCAGAGAGCTGTGCCCTCTGATTGTTCATCTCTTTGTGTTTGGTTTCACTGGGTCATGAGCTCCATCGTGAAGAAAACTGTAAAAGACTGATGTGCAATCAGTGGGGCACCAGCTACCTCACCTAGTCAAGCCTGGCTACTACGCCTTTCTGGGTATTCTGCCTTCCGATTTCAGAGATCTATAATGAAGCTTAGAAGAACGCAAATGATTCCTGTCCATGAAAAAGGAAATTGAGCTTCGTAAATTCAATTGATTATTCCCCTGGAGATACTGAACAATTTTGTATTTTGAGTTTAAGGCCCCTTGTAAATTCATTACTCTTTGTCCAACTACAAATGTGTGACATGCTGACTCCTCTCTCTCTATCTGACTTAAGTGTGTGGTATTCTGACTCTTTTGGAACCATCTGTAACTTCAACTGATTCCTCTCATCAGTGTTTACAACTTGACGCATATTCATTTAATACATGCATCCCAATTATAGCCTCTTTAAGAGTTTCCCTTGAACAGTAGGCTACCACACTCTTAAATATGGGTGCCCAGATTCAAGGCCAATGGTCCAACACTTATCATCTACTTAGTTAGGTAACTATCTCTGCTCTACCTAAAAATGCACCTCTGTTTTCTTGGTTGTAGTCAAAGAATAATAGTAGTATTTAACTAGCTATGTTATTGTGTAGTTTAAGCGACATACTATATACAAGACACTAGAAAATTATGATTTGTATTGATTATCAATATTTATGGGTCAACAACTCTTTGATACCATATAGGAAGCAATATATACAATACACGTGGCCTCTGGACTCGTGGAGCTTATAGCCTGTTATGGAGGATTTGTCAGCTTGCAAATGACAAGGCCAGCACAAGAGAAGAACCGACTCATGTCCTTCCACTGTTCAGGATGCTTTCTTGGCAAGAAACTCATAATATAAGCATTGCATTTAGACTTTTACTATCCTCCCTAAAAATTTACTTCTAAAAATTTACTTCTAAGTTAATCTGCAATAGTGAACTGTTGGAATGAAGTTGTAA
The DNA here is from genome assembly GCF_903995435.1 of Acomys russatus. Taxonomy (NCBI): domain Eukaryota; kingdom Metazoa; phylum Chordata; class Mammalia; order Rodentia; family Muridae; genus Acomys; species Acomys russatus. The sequence continues at coordinate 20,020,300 of NC_067140.1, forward strand.
GTTTTAATCTCTTTCTACTTAATGTGCTTGAGATTAAGCAGTTCTTCCCCTACAGCCATGACTAACTGTGCTCCCTTGAGGGAGATGGAATCAGCTCTTAAAGTGCTAGGCAAGAGGCACTCCCAAAGCTTGCCAGGAGAAGTGTGGTCCAGGCTCAAGAGTATTGGGCAGTTCTAAGAAGGGATCCATTAAAAGAAGCTTCATAAGCTCTCCCCTGGTGCATGTTGGGATGTCGACTGGCTTGGTCCTGTATAGGTCTCTTGGAGCAGACAACCATAGTGTGTGTGCAATGTGTGCAATGGCCCTGTTATATACAGAAGATGCTCCTTCGCCACAGTCCTCTAGGACCTCTGACTCTTAGTCTTTCCATTCTCTCTTTTACTGTGTTTTATGAGCCTTGCAGGAGGAATAAGTATGACACAGATGTCCCCTTTATGGCTAAGTGCTTCTCTGTTCTTTGACCAGTTGTGAACCTCTGTATTAACTGATGTCCTTTGCAAAGGAAGATCTCTGGTGAGGTCTGCATGAACCTATGGACAAAAACAAAAGTATATAGAAGGCAATTTAAAACTATGTCCATTTAGCAAATTAATAGTAGTGGGGTTTCTCTCAGCTCCTGTGGTCTCTCCAGCCATCATTTTTATCCAAGCTTATAAAATACCAGATATGAGTTCATTCCTGTGGAGCAGGTCTTGAATCTAGGCAGAAAGTGGTTGGTTCCCTCCATAACATTTGTTCCACTGTTGCACCAAAAGCCATACATATCATGCCATTACTGTGTCCTTGGCTGAGGAGCTACAGGCAGTTGACGGCTTCTGGGAGGAGGAGAGTCAGTTTTCTTCTGAGCTGTGGGCCTTGGTGTGTTTCCATGCTACAGCGGGTGGCTCTACACTCATGAACATATGGATAGTGTCAGTTACACTCAGTGAGTTAAAAAGAAGAGCTGAATTTGGGAGGAAGATGGACGTGGTGAAGTGGGGGAGCTGGAGTTTGAAGGGGCGCCGTTTGGAGTGTCTGTGGTCAAAATACATTGTATACGCGTGTGATATTCTCAAGAAATACAAGACATCATTTAAAGAAAAGCAAAGCAAAGAGGCTCAAGAGGTAGCCTAGACTTACTGATTAAAAAACCTATGCTTGACCTCCAGATAAATTGAATGTGCACAGGTCTGAAAAGTGTTCTAGAAGGTTCTTCCTGAGAGCCGCCCCTGCCCCATCTCCTGCTGAGTGCCCTGCAGGAGCTTCTCTCAGTCTGTTTGTCCACTCCTATGTTTTCTTTTCCCTGTTGGAGCCTTGGGGCAGAGACGTGGGACTCCTCCCGACTCTGTTACCCTTGGCTGTTAGCACTGCTGCCTGTGGATTCTAAAGACTGGTTGGCTTTCCCGTGTGGGGTTGACTTTCCCCATACTGTCAGCTCTGCAGTTCCTCCCAGTGCCCCACTCCAGCCCTTCTGAGACTGGCATACAGTTCTGCTTACAGCTCCCGTTTTGGTCTTCTCCTTTCCTTCCTCCTGCCTTCATCTTGCGGCCTAGAGTGGCAATGGGGTTTTTGTTAAGATGCATGAAGAAGCATTATCTGATAAGATCTTGGAGGCGTGTGGTCAGAAGGCTGGGAATAAATTTCTATGTTCTCTCTCACATCTGCCATTTTAACATCAGTGCAAAGAGAAATAAATACATAGAGGGGGTGGAGAAGATCCATGCTCTGCGTGCGTGCACACAGACACATCCTTCTTTCTTCCACAGACACCCAGTGAGACAGAAAGCTGTAAGTGATTATTATCAGGGGCAATGTGTACACTTCCAGATTTTGCTCTGTGAGTTGAAAAACCAACTTTTCTATTATAAACGCATCAGTGTGACTACCTCGACTTAGCCTGGCAATGGCGACTTCTGCCTGAGCCAAATGCCTCCCAGCTGAGAACCAACGAGCTCGCCAAATGGTTTCATTTCTTTTATTGTCAGAACTCATTGACTTTCTTTGCTCTGTTGTGCTTTCCTTCCAATACCTTAAGTATATTAACCATAAATACTGTGTTGGTTTTCTACCCCCCAAAATTGAAGTCAGGGAAGTCAGGGGATAGTCATCCATCATGAGTCGCGGCTCAGTGACTTCAAACAGAAATCAGAAGCAAAAACAAAGCCCTGGTTGTGCAGAGGTGGCTGAACACAGGGAGGTTGCCAGGAAATAAAGCAAAGAAAAAAAAGTTCTGTCTCATCGCTATAAAGCTTCGGAGGTGGCTTCTCCTCCAGGAAGCCTAGAAAGATGCCCTACACTTTCACTTTCTACCTTATCCCCCTGGAGATAGGAGTCTCTCACTGAACCCCAAAACTTGGTGTTTTTCTTTTCTTTTTTTTTTTTCTTTTTTTGGTTTTTTCGAGACAGGGTTTCTCTGTGTAGCCTTGGCCATCCTGGACTCACTTTGTAGACCAGGCTGGCCTTGAACTCACAGCAATCCGCCTGCCTCTGCCTCCCGAGTGCTGGGATTAAAGGCGTGCGCCACCACGCCCGGCTTTTTTTCATCCAGCGCTCTCTGGTGATCTTCCTGTCTTCCTGCCCCATGCCCCGTCCAGCACATACAAGGCCATATCTGGCTTTCCACCCCCGCCCTCCAATCAAGGTTTCTCTGTGTAACCTTGGCCGTCTTGGACTCCCTTTGTGGACCAGACTGGCCTCAAACTCACAGTGATCTGCCTGCCTCTGCCTCTTGAGAGCTGGGATTGACGGCGGGCGCCTCCACACCTGGCTATTCATGCACAGCTCTTTACGTGGCCACTGAGATAGGAACTCAGGTCTCCATGCGTGCACGACAACAGGCAACAGCCATGTCTCCAGCCCCCACACCGTCGCATTATCGAGTGAAGTTGCTTCAGACTTCTGTGCATCCTAATATTACTGCGGGTGTTTGAGGATGACCCTTTTAAACTAGTGGGCTGGCTACAGGCCTGTGTGCCTGCAGTCCGAGCTTTTCACAAGAAAAGGCTTCTTGAAAAAGAAGCAAATGCAGATAGACAAGGCAGAGCTTAATCTGTGCTGCTAATGCTGGATGCTTCTGGATACAGCCAGCCCCGAAGCTGTTTTTTTTTTTTTTTCCTATTTAATTTTATTTTTCTACTGTATTACAGTTGGCTTAAACTTACAATGAGCAATTTAAAAAAAAAAAAAACTTCTCTTTAAGAATCCATATTAGTATCCTCTCCCAACACTGTGTCCAGTCAGGTCATTTTTTTTTTTTTTTTTAATTTTAATTTTAAGACAGCAATTATGTAACTTACTGAAAAGCAAACTCTCTAGCAAAGGGCAGTGAGTAGATGCCGAGGACCATACCTTCTCACCACTGGACATTTTGATGTAACAATAGAGGTGCATATTTCATTAATATGTAAAACAATACTGTACATTTTGTGAGAAACGTTTCTTGTCCCCAAAGACTATTGACTTGGTTTATGAAGTGGTTTGGATGAGAGATGTCCTCTATACACTGGGGTACCTAGCTCTTGGTCCTCAGGGAGGTGCTGTTGAGGGAGACTGTGGAAACTTTGGGAGATTAAAGCCTTGCTAGAAGAAGTATGACCTTGGAGGCTGGCTTTGAGTGTTTACAGCCTTGCCCTACTTCCTGTTTGCCCTCTCTGCCTCCTGCTTGTGGTGGTAAATGAGGTGAGTTCTTAGCTTCCTGCTTCCTGCTTCTGACTTCCTGCTTCCTGTTCTTGCTTGCCATGCTTCCTTGCCATGATGTAGGGACTCATTATTCTGCAAGAAACCCAGATTCACTTCCTTCCATAAGTTGTCTTGGTAATGTTATTTTTACCACAACAGAAAAGTAACTAATACAATTAATTTAATAATAAACAATAAATTCCACTTTATTGTGGTAAAAATACTTAACATGAGAAAATTCCTTTAAGAAAAAATTTAATAGTATATCACACTATTGTTGACTGCTGCTGTTATATGTCACTGTAAGGAACTTTCTAGAACTTTTCTTTTCATGATAGTTAACAGAAGTATTACAAACCTGTGCCTAGTAGATTCCCACTTTCCCTCCCTCCTAGCCCCAGACACCCAGCATTCCACTCTCCGGCTCAATGAATTTATCCCTGTTAGGTGTCTAAGACAAGTGACTCCACGCAGTTTTCTTCTTCTGTGCCTGGCTTATTGCATTTAGCATGGTGTCTGTTATATCGCACATATTATGATATTCCACACAAGTGGTGTTCCATCCCATTTCATGTTCCAGCTCTTTCCTTCCCTGTCTTCAGGAAACTAAGCACTTCTCATCATTAAAACTAAAGCAAATGTGATGCCAACAATTCCGTCCAGTGTAATAATTTGGGGTGAGTGGGCGTGGAGGGTAATGTAGGAAGCAGAAAGACTCGTGTGTCCATCACACTGCAGCCCCACTGACATCTGTCCACAGAAGGAGGCGTGGAGAGTGTCTGTGAGAGCAAACGGGCCAAATGTGACCCTGGCACAGCTTTCCCAGATGTTGTTCTTCTTACCATGTTGAAAATAAATATTAGGCTCTCTGTGGCTGAACCCCCGTTTAGCTTAGAACTCTGAATTAACTCTGAGCAGTGACACCACAAGACACACTGAAAACTACTCACGGAGTTCCTGTTCCTGGAGGTGAGACCAATGCCTGCTGTGTGTCTAAGGAGGTCTGAAGTCTTCCCCGAAGGTGTGAGATTTGAAAACAATTCCACCTTAGTTGGGTAATACATATTTGCATATGTGATGTTACAGTGAGTAGGATCCAGGCATAGGAATCTACTTAGCATATTTTATCCATCAGCCAGCACAGAGGTCTACAGACCATCTCAGATGACTCGCCTCTGTCTTCATCACCTTCAGGTAGCGTCTATGTGTTGGCTCAAGTTAAGCCTTTTCCATAGCTCTCTGAGGTTCCTCAGCAGGAGGAGAATGATGCCACCCATGTGGACAGAGCAGTGAGGAACAGTGGGATGTGCACTTGAAGCATCTTTCATTAAAGGGGATGTGATGACAGAGTTATGGCAGACCAATTCTGTCCTTAAGACCTCACCAAAGAGCAGCTTCAAAATCGCCTTGGGGAGCTGGTATTGTATCAGGACATAGAATGGGCTTTGCACTGGTGTTGATTATTATTATTATTATTTTTTTAAGGGAACTCCAAGGGGGTTGGAGAGATGGCTCAGCAGGGAAGGGCACTTCTTGTTCTTGTGATGGGCCTGATTTTAATTCCAAGCACCCTCATCTAGAGGTTCACAACCACCTACCCATAGCTCTAGTTCCCAGAGATCAGATGTCCCCTTCTGGCCTCTATAGGCACCAGCCTGCACATATCCACATCAGACCCATATATATACACACATAATTAAACATAAACCTTAGGGGGAAAAAAACCTTCAGTAAACAGATGTTGAAAAGGGGCAGTAGAGGCTGAATGTTTGATATGTGCTTCTTCCCTGGACAGTGAGGATGCTGTTTTCTGGTAATGCTTCAGAGAGCCAAAATCTCTACTCCCACACAAATACGGATGGAAGATGAGCCAGTGGTTTTTACTTCAGTTACTTACTATTGAAGGAATCAATCAGCGGTTACCATTGGTTCAAAGGGCCATTGAAAGACAGATGGTCTATAGTCCATCAAGTGCTGAAGTGAATCTGCCTAATGGATGCCAAATTGGTCAGAAGGGCTCTTTGCCAAGTCTTGGATTTAGGGCTAAAGGATCCTTGTGTTTTGTCTCAAAGCCGTGTGTGATGCATAGTCTCCAAGGGTCTGGCTCATCTGCGGGGACTGAAGTGGAGAAAAGTGTTGACGTGAGCCCAGCGGTCCTATGACTGCTTCTGAGGGCTATTGGCTGGAGTTCACGTCGGCACGCCTGGTTACGACAAAGAGAAAGCGCTGTTCCACTCACGTAGCCAGGAAGAAAAGAAAACAAAGGGCCAGGTAGATGGATTCCCTCGATAAAATGCTTGCCTGTGTAAACAGGAGGACCTGAGTTCAGCCTCCGCACCCTCATAGGAAGCCGGCATGGCGGCATGAGTTTGTAATCCCGGCACTGGGGAGCCAGAGGCAGGTGGATTTCTGGGGCTCCCTGGCCAATGAGAGACTGTTCCCAAAGAAAGGTCAACATTTCTTAAGAAATGACATCCTAAGCTGACCTCTGGCTTTCGTGTGCTTGGATATACATGCATGTGAGTTCACATGCACACGTGTACATGCATGCATGTGGGCACACACCTGTGAGGTGTTATATGGGAGGGAGAAATGCAGCTGTTTGCAAATATTCTCAGAGCAGCTACTTTCCTCAGTACAGGAGAAGCTGCTTAGACAATAATAAAGTCAAGAGATTTAAACTTTTTTTATTTTATTTTATTTTATTTTGGTGTATGTGTCTATGTGTGTGTGCATGTGTGTGTGTATGTGTGCACGTATGTCTGTGGATGCCAGAAGTGGGTGTCAGAGGCCCTGGAACTGGAAGCACAGGCAGTTGTGGGCTGCCCAGCAGGTGTGCTGGGAACCAGGCTTGGTCCTCTGGAAGAGCAGCAAAATCTCTCAACCTCTGAGACATCTTTTCAGCACCATCAGTAATTTTTAAAAAAGATTTATTTGTTTATTTATTTATTTATTTATTTATTTTATATGAGTGCTCTATTGGCATATACACCTGCACACCAGAAAAGGGCACCAGATCTCATTATAGATGCTTGTGAGCCACCATGTGGTTGCCAGAAATTGAACTCAGGACCTCTGGAAGAGCAGGTGGCGCTCTTACCCCCTGAACCATCTCTTTTAGCCCACCATCATGAATTTTTAAAGAAGCATCTAACCGCTGCCACAGTAAAAGAGACCAGGGCGTGGTGATTTATTGTTTTTAGGCCACGTCTAAACAAAGAAGAAAGTGTGGCAGTGGGAGGTTTCAAACAGAAATAACATCAGAAAAAAAGCTACCTTAGGCTCTTAGAGCTGAAATCAGATACAATATTTAAAAAGCGATGTTTCCAGGCAAAGTTGAACACTGAGATCTGGCTGTCGGAATTGTTGTCTCTTTCCTGCTGCAGACAGTCCTCTAACTCCATAATGATAGTTGAGTTTGATGCATACCAGGGACTTATTGTAACTTAAGGCAGATTTATTTATTATGTATACAGTGCTCTGCCTGCATGTACACCTGCAGGCCAGAAGACGGCGTCAGATCTCATTATAGATGACTGTGAGCCACTGCCGTATGGTTGCTGGGAATTGAACTCAGGACCTCTGGAAGAGCAGCCAGTGCTCTTAACCTCTGAGTTTTTTTTTTTTTTTTTTCTTTCTGTTTAAAAAAAGTTTTTTTAAAAAAAATTTATTTCTGAAGGCAGCTTTATAGATGACATTTGTTCTTTGATTTCCTGTAGGAATGATAGCATGGCGAAACTGCTCTGATTATCCTTTAAGCATTTGCTTAGACATAGAGGTGAAGTAAAGAAGTTAAATGACAGAGGCTTTAATTAAGCCAATCAATTACCAGTCTGGTTGGGATATTATTTCCCTCCAAGAGCGACTGTGTCCATCCACGCGGTACAGATCTGCATGGCCATTTGCATCTGGCTATTGTTCGCAGCTCACAGTCGGGAAATGCATCAGGTGCTGAGCATGTTTGCTCTTCCACTTACCGTGTAATTTTAATGCCTTGCAATTTGAAGAATTCAAAACAATGTTACAGTGAGGCAAATCACTTCTTTCAAAATCCAGCAATAGAACCTGCCATGGAGGTCAAAACTACCTAGACAGAGAGTGCTAATCCCTGTGTGCAAGCTGAAAGCCGGGTGTGCGTTAATATGTGGGCTTGTTGAAATATTGACTTGTAGCCCATGTGTTTTAACAGATGAGTAAACAAACAGGTCAAGAGAATGAGTTTAATTCAAGTCACACCTGGGCACCAACACACCAACCGAACAAGCCCTATTTCTCAGCACTAGTTTAGTCTGTACGTTCTGATGTCACTGTGTTGAATTATTTCAAAAACAATGTTCTTGTGTGTGTGTGTGTGTGTGTGTGTGTGTGTGTGTCAGAGAACAACCATAAGTGTCATTTCTTAGCAGCTGTTCACCTTGTTTTGTTTAGTTTTTGAGACAGAATTTCTCATTGAGCCTGGAGTCCTGGACCAAATAGGCTGTCTGCCCTGCCATTGTACTCCTGGTATCTACCTGACTTTGCCTCTCTAGTAGCATATGCCACTGTGGTAACCAGCTTTTTAAATTTTCACATGGACCATGGGAATCAAACTCCGCTCTTCATGCTTGCAAGACAAACACTTTACCCCCTGAGAAATCTCTCTAATATATATATGTGTATGTGTGTGTGTGTGTGTGTGTGTGTGTGTGTGTGTGTGTGTACATACATATATATATTTGTGTGTGTGTGTGTGTGTGTGTATATATATATATATATATATATATATATATATATATATATATATAAAATTAGGAATGTAATTATTCCATTTGGAAGAATCACTGTTTTATAGTGCTAGATTAGAATTTGGTTCACACCCCCTAGGGAATGGTGTGTGTGTGTGTGTGTGTGTGTGTGTGTGTGTGTGTGTGTGTGTGTAATTATTTAAGATGCTTAATGTGTGTATGGTGCTTCGAATAAGAATGGCTCGCATTGGTGCACATATTTGAATGTCACCAGTCAATAAAGCTATTTGAGAAAGATTAGGAAGTGTGTGGCCCTGTTGGAGAAGGTGTGCCACCAGGGATGGTCTCTGAGCTTTCAAAAAGCCCACACCAGGCCCAGATAGCCCACATTCTATGTCCCTCTGCCTCCAACTGGAAGATCAGCTGTAAGCTCTCAGCTACTGCCCCAGCACCATGCCCGCCTGCATGTCGCCATGCTTCCCACCATGACGAGAATGGACTAACGCCCTGAAACCGGAAGGAAGCCCCCCAGTGAAATGATTTCTTTTGTGAGAGTTGCTATGGTTATGGCGTCCCTTCACAAGAATAGTACACAGCAAGCTACTAAGATAATGTACTCATGATCTACTGTGACATAAAAATACTCCATCACTCTGGCTGAGCGAAAGAAACATCTCCTAGGGTTTCTTTTTTATTTAAAAATTGATGTGTGTAGGCGTGTAGGGGTTGTGACAGCATATACTCATGTATGTTCACTGTATGTGTGTCTGAGCCCATAGAAACCAGACGAGGACGTCAGATTCCCTGGAACTGGCTGACAGATGGTTGTGAGCCAACCACGAGGGTGCTGGGAACTGAACCTGGGTCCTCTCAAAGAGCAGCAAGTGCTCTTAACTGCTGCTGAGCTGTCTCTCTAGCCCCTCTCAGGGAGTCTTGACTTAGGGAGTTAGAAGCAGCCTAGATTGGTCCTTCTGGCTGAGGTCTCTCCTGAGTTCACTGTAGATATCAACTGGGAGACGACCTTCTGAATGTGGACCCAATGACAGAAGCCTCGCTCCTGTGTTGCTGGCTGCTGGGAGGCAGCCTCCTTTCCTCCGTATGAGTGAGACCCTTTCTACAGGCCAATCACATAGTCTCAGGACACTGCAGTTGATGTTTCCCCAGAAAAGATGATCTAAGAGAGACAGCTGCTGCTCACAGTGTCACTGGATTCAGAAGTCACCCTCTGTTTTAGTTTGTTTGTTTCTTCTGTTTTGTGGTTTTGTTGTTGTCCCTCCCCCCCCCCCCCCCCCCCCGGCGCCCGGGGTTAGCACCTGTTTTTGGCCATCTTAACAATAGGGAGTGAAAGGTCCACTTGGGATGCTGACAGTAGAAAAATCAGTCCTGATAGCCTGAACATGGGTTGTCCCTCTCTAGCCCCCTCAGCCATGCCCAAGGCTCCAAGGCTCAGGTACGTGGCTACCAAGCAGTGGTTGCCCACCATATAGAAATGAGGCCACTGTGCAAGGCATAACCCATCATGGTGCCAGCCCTGCCTGCTCAGATGCAATCTGGTTCTGGTATTGCAAGGCTTCTCCCTCAGTCTTTGGGCCTGCTGTGGCTGGTGTCGGGGAGGTGCCTCAGCTCCATCCCAGGGGAGGTTAGAGGTTAAGGATGTGAACACAGGAGGCACAGAGGAGGTGCAACTTGTATATCTGGGCCTGCAGCTTCCCCCCTGGGTGGCATTGCCTGCAGCAGCAGGGTAAGTAGCTAAAACCAGAACTGCCTGGGGAGGCAGGGGCATCTCTAAAGAACTTCTGAACGTGAGCCCTGTTAAAGACTCTCTTGATGGCTGGCTAGTGACTTGTCTGTGTCTTGTGCAGCCAATCTGCAGACATTACAGTTTTGATGATTGTTAACTTGGTAAGTGGTAAGCTCAAATACCAAGGGCAAACATGGTGCCTAGTTATCTCCCAGCAAGTTAGTTATCCTCGGATGAACTCTTGACTGATCTTGGAGTGCTCCACACAACCCACAGGCTTAGTAGGACCAATAGCTCCCTGTAAATACTGATTGTGTTGGCTGGGAGCTCTAGCATGGAGAATGAAACAGACCACAGCTGAGCTCTAGCCTAGAATGCAGTCAAATGTACAGTCTACGTGCCCAGGTTGGTGAACATCGATCGGGAGAGATATTTAGTTTTCCAGAGAAGAGGGTAGATTCACTGCTGCTCTTCAAGTTTTGATTATATTGTGTGTTACTGGAAAAATCTTAAAAAACAAAAACAAAAACCTACTTATCTCCACTTATCACTTGAAATGCATTCTGTGAATCATGTTACATGGTCTGTTAAATTATCTATGAAAGGAATTTTTGTACATCCTATACACACAGCCAGTAGGTGTGGACACTATCAAGAGATGTGATTGTTTATATACCATTAATATTTCCATTTGCTGACACAAGAAATCCTGGCTTTACCTTGTATTGGAGTAATTAACTTAGAGACGGAGCTGGAGAGATGGCTCAGCAGTTTAGCACTTGCTGCTCTTCTAGAGGACTGGCATTTGGACCCCAGCTCACAGCTACCTGAAACTCCAGCTCTAGGGGATCTGACACCTTCTTCTGGCTTCTACAGACACCCTCATGGCATTTTTGTATATATAGAAACACATAGAGACCACATATACATAAAATAAAATGAGCCCTGTGAAGAAAAGTTTTGTTTCAAGCTAACCGTGATGTTGGGCCAATCGCCAGGCATCTTCCAAGCACAAGCTCCCTCACGTCCGATGTCCACATCCATTCTATAACTAGGTGCTGATATTTCTGTGGCTGGACCACCCTTGGCATACAGAGATGAGCAGAGGAAACAGGGTTCTCTCTTGAATGTCTCTTATGTGTCAGAATAGACACGAGGAACTTTCTGGAGACAAAAATGCCAAATCCGATAAGAAGGGACTAGGGTCGTCACAAAGAGTATTGCTTCAGGTCAGAACTTAGAGAGGTCACGGGTCAAGGAAGTCAGGAGGCAGTGGGGACGGAAAAGGGTAGTGCAACGAAACACATGTGCTTTCCGTTCACAGTTGAGCTAAGAACTGTTTTGATACAGAAGGGCTGTGGTCACAGATATCTTAACTAAAATTTGACAGTTGGCCTGTATACCTCTTGTTGCTTAGAAGTAGATAAATCAATAACATGTTTTAAGCACAAAAGAAGACATTTTAGAATAAGATTTGGTGATGGATATGGCAGGAGAACAGTTTCATGGAAAATGACAAAGTGTTTAAGCTGTCTGACTGATGAGATGCAGCTTTCGTGGGTGCTTGGAGTGGATGACTGTAAGTGTCAAGTGGATATTTCTATTCCTTCTGAAAATGTAGGCTGGGAAGATGGCTCAGTGCATAAAGTGATTGCTGTACAAGGGCAAGGACCAGGGTATTGTCCCTCAGAAAATATTCAAATGTCAAGTGGGCATCCATAGCCTCCAAGTAATTCCAGCATTCGGAAGGCAGGCAGAGTCAGAGCAGGCTTACTAGCTGTATCCATGAGCTTGGGGTTTAATTGAGAGACCCTGGATCAATGAATTCATGAGTTCGGCGTTCAACTGAGAAATCCTAGAGCTCAATGAATAAGGTAATAAGCACTTGATACAAGCCTCAGGCCTCTCCATAGCCACACACACGTACATAATCACCCGACACATGTGGAAATGTAGAAACGTTTAAGAGTGAATAACTTTTTAAAAAAAGTGTACTGCCCTGACTACAGTTTCCACTACCTCATCTCCTCCCAGTCCATCCTTGACCTCCCATATCCCTTCTCCTTCAGAGCCATTTCTCCTTCAGGTCCCTTCAGAAAAGGGAAGCCCCCACCCCTGCCCTGGGAAATGGACTAAACATGGCATATCAAATAGCAATAAGACCAGGCAGCTCCAGTCATATTAAGATGAGATAAGGCAACCGGGTCAGAGGGAAAGGGTCCCAAAAGCAGGCAAAAGAGTCAGAGACAGAGATAGAAGAGTGAATAACTTTCAAACATCAGTAATTTCTCTATTCCATAAATGACTTCGTTTTCTACATATGATGAAAAGATGTGGGTGTTGACACCATGCTTTAGGGATCTTTCGCCCTCGGTTGTCACAGTGGGCTAGGGAGCACAAAAACAGTTGAAGGCCTTGTCACACTGTGTGTCTAAACCAGGTTTTGTTCACTCTCCACGTCAAGACCCGTTGTCGATGTGTGTCCTCATCCTTCAGTCTCTATCTGTGCGGAGGAAATTGGAATACTTAACTTGGTCAGTTCCATGAGAGCACATGGTAACCACGAACTCCAAAACTTATCAAGGGTCCTGGAATCTTGTCATTTTTATAGATCAGGTTGTCCCCAAGCTTGTTATTAATTCCAGGGGCTGAACAACTCTGCCTCAGGGAGGGAGCTAGGATGTGCCCTATCTGATATTCCAAAGGAGATGGAAACAGAGCCTCTAGCCCCAGTTGGTTCCAACATCATACCTGTTAGAAGGGACTTTTAAGAAGCACCATTTGGACGTTTTCACAAGCAACCATGGGACATACCTAGGAAATGTATGACATCAATTAGCATACATAGTAACTGTCAATCTTACTCTGAAGACCTAATTTAGAGCTGCCTCCCCAGCTTCTTTTCAAAACCTAATTTGGAATTGTCCAGCTCTCTCTTCCGATGGCGAAAGACACTCTTTCCTAATGGCATTGCGCAAGCGTGACGCGACTCTCATTTATTGCCTAGCGGTTGGGTAATTAAACACAAAGAGCAGTCATCTCCTGTGTGCATTTGTTGAAGTTCTTAATGTTTTCACTGATTTTTTTTAACTAAAATTAAAGCTACATATCAAATTATTATTGAGGACGTGTCATTCAGTCCCCAGGAGCAGAGGACAGAATACACAGAAGAGATGGGACGAGTAGGAATGGACAAGAGATATGCCCTCAAAGCCACCATTGAAGGCTTAAATTCGAGAGAGCAGCTTAATGGCTTGTTGATAAGGCAGTTTGTCTGTATGTGGCTTTGGCTGTTAGTTCACTTGATGGCTGAATACTTAGAGGTGAGATGGGTGGCCCTGGCCTCTCAATGACACCAACATAAATTACTCAGCTGTTTATCTTCCTTCAAAATGCTAGGACAGCATTGAGTCTTGAGGGGCAGTGACTGTCTTAATGGCATCTTAATAAAGTCCATGCGAGATGCCGGAGGTTTTATAGTTACACACAAAATGTCCATTCAGCCATATTCCCCTGAGGTTGGAAAGCATGCTTCTAGAATCTGGAATGCTCCGTAAATAACATCCACCCGGCCATAAGCACCCAGGTCACCACAGAATTATGGGTGAAACTATGTTTAAATGTAATAAAACACAGGTCACTTTCATGTCCATAAAATGAAGCCCCCATAGTTCATCACTTACAAGCCCAGAATGCAATCTAGCCAATGACAGCTCATAAGACAGAAAGTTGTATAACTCAACAATGAACTAAATATATGGGAGATTTGGGCGTGATCTATGGTCCACTGAGACCCTCTGATTACTCACCGTGTCAGCATCGCTCATGAGTTACGTGTCTGTGCATTCCTTGTGAATATAAATCCCAGTCTCTCCGGTGTCATTGCATGTAGTTAGATCATTTGTGTGATGGCATTTCCCGTGTGCCAAGGGAGAACGGGAGACACTTTACAGTACTTAAAAACAAAAAACAAAAAAACATGCACAGTTTCCTGGCACTAGGAAAATGATCAAGGGCCCAGAAAAATCAAAACTCGTTTTCCATCTCCTGCTCTCATAGAGTATATTAACCTCAACCTAAACACACTTTTAGTTGAGATATTTCCCTGTCCTGGTCTCACCTTCAGCCTTGTTCTTGCTAAATTAAGGATCAGAAACTAAGCGTATTCTTTGTCAAGATCGTCTTCTGTGATGTTCACTGGGAGTGTATGAACTTTCACACAGATCCTTAGGGTTCAGCGCAGATGATGATTTAGTTTCTTTCTTTCTTTTTTTTTTTCTGGTTTTTAAAAAAATGAGAATTTTAAGAATCTGTATTAGTAAGTGTTTTCTAGAAACGATCAGTTAATTCAATGACAGTTGACTGTCCTAGTTAGCTGTGTTGGCTTGACTCAGCCTGGAACTATCTAAGAAGGGGATCTCAACTGTGAGATTTCCAGTATAAGACATAAGGGGCTTGTCTCGATGGTAATTGATATGGGAGGATCCTAGCCCTCTGCAGGCGGCACTATCCCTAGCAAGTAGTCCTGAGTCAGATAGACTAGGATTCGAGCCCAGTCCTCCGGTGTGAGCATGAGGAATTGCTGAATACTTCTGGACTTCAGCATCTTCCTGTCTGAACCGGAAACAGCAATTCCTATTATGCCAGATGGTTTTGAATATTTAATAAGATAATATATGGAGCTGTCATGTGATAAGTGATATAACCACAGCCAGCTGTTATTCTAATAAATGACTGATGTGCATGTGCACATATGCCTGATTAAGAGGCTGTGTGACTGTGATGGGGCCACTTCTTAACTGAGAAGGACATAAGCATCTACAGTTCTACCTTCCTTCCAGTGTGAGAGCCCTGAAACTTGGGAGACGGCCTAGTCTCTAAGTAGGAGGGCCTGAATCCAGGCATGCTGGTGCATACTTTTAACACCAGTGGTGGGGAAGTAGGGATGGGAAGATTCCCCAGCACTTAGTGCAGAGCCAATCTAGTCTGTTGGGTAAGTTCCAAGTCCCAGGGAGAGTCTATGATACATGGAGACTGACACTCAAGGCAGACTGCTAGCCTACACACAGACACAGACATAGAACATACACACACACACACACACACACACACACACACACACACAGCCCTGAATTTTAGCACAAAGATAAAAAAAAAACATTGAAATGTTATAAGTACACTACAGTACAGCTTAAAAATATTACGTCTAGCCCCCCACACCTTTAATGAAGGACGATTGCAGTGTGGGAGAGCTTGGTTGGAAATTCTGATGTACTTCTACCTGTCATGGAGCCAGGATTCACGAATCCTTCAAACAGCAGGTAACAGAACTGTTCTGTATTTCTTCCTCTGAGCGATGGCGTGATTAACAGGGTGAATAGCTGCCTTCTGCTGTTACCAACCTCTTTCTTTACCCAGGGACTGGGCACAAGCCTTCTAAGATGGGTTCATATTAAATGACACACGCCTCTCAACATCTGGAAATTTGAACTGAAGTGACAAATAAAAGCAGGTGTCACGGTCTCTATGTAGCTGTGTCAGTAGGTTCATCATAGGGTTGACAATGCCATTTGCGGGGACTTGTAGCAGTAAAGGTCAGGGTCTCAGGTGTGGCTGCAGGGATGCTTTGTGAAGTGAGTTGAGGAAAGCAACAAAGAGAACACTGAACACACGGAGTGACACATGCAAAGACAGCCACTGCCATGTTTGCCACAGCTGCAAAGGCAAAACAACCTAATTTATTCTTATCAACAAGGGGACTAGTGAATAAAGTGTGTTTCATTCACAGTTGAATACGCCTCTGCAAATCTATGTGAGTTCCACGTGCACAACAAGATAAAGGGCAACACTCCCCACTGCGGTGAAATCCTTACTGCTTGCCTTTTTCTGATGCCCCATATTTGACGACCTTCCCTTGGTGGGGAGCCCTGGTGGCACTCAGAGAAATAATAGGCAGACTGCCAGGATGAGACTTGTTAGCCTGAGATCATAAAGTGGGGGAGGAGATCCCTCTTAGACATGGACCTAAGGGAGGGTAATAGGGTGGGGGTGGGAGGGTAGGAGGAATGGGCGGATACGAGTGGTGAGGAACAATTGAGTTGTAACCTGAATAAACTAAAAAAAAAAAAAAAAAAAAAAAGAAAAAAAAAGAAATCAAGCTGAGTTTAAAAGTGAACTAAAAAATAAAATATAAAAAAGAAAGAACCCTACACACAGTGCACGGAAGCGCAAGATCTTAAAAGTATGTGCAGTGATGATGCCTCTGAAAGGAAGGAGAAGGCATGAAAAGTAAGATAAGTCAAATCATATTATATTGTCTCTTAAAAATATAGGTAAGGAGTTAAAATATAAAAACATATGAACTGTCATTAAATCCCAATGGCATGTAAAATGTTGAAATTTCTGAATGATGGAAATTTTTATTATAATGACATTTCAAAGGAGCAGATATGTTCAAGGCAATTCTTACAATGCCAGGAGCTTAATGGCCCCCGTTACAGGATGTGTTAAATTTGGGCAGTTCTCTCCCAAACTTAATTATAATTGCAGCTATAACATGAAAGAATGCATTGTAAGTTCCTGAATTTTTTTTTAGCAGTAAAAATAAGGGCTCTCAGGGGTGGGGAATGGCTCAGCTGTTGAGTGTTTTCTCTGTAGGAGGATCCTGGTTCCCAGGACCCACATGGATGGTTCACAGTCAGCTGTAACTCCAGGTAAAAAAATCCCAACATCCTCTTATGAATTCCACCAGCACTATACTCACACAAAGATACACATGAATAAAAAATTAAAACAAATCTAAAAAAAAAATAAAAAAATAAAAAGGCTTACAGGGAGATGAGACCAAGCAGCCTTCTCTTTTTCAGTGGAAGTCCTAACCTTCAGAGCTCGGCTGGGTGTCTCCCTCTTTCAGCCCTACTCAAAACCCCTCTTAGGAAATATATTTCTGCGTCCTGGTGCATCGCCACAGTTTAGTCCCTGGTGTATTATGGCTGCACTAAGAAAGGGCCACAGGCTGGGTGACTTAATCAATAATTTATTTGCCCACAATGCTAGAGGCTGGAAGTTTATAACCCAGGTGTCAGCATGATTGGTTTCTTTTGCAGTCTTCCCCCTTGGCTTAGGAAGCCAGGCTTTCTGTGCATCCTCATATAACCCCATACGGTCATTAATAGCCTCCGACAAGAAATAAGTCAGGGTGGCTTGGAACCCATCCTGAAGACTTCATTTCAGCTTATGTCTTTAAGGCTGGTGTTAAAGATGAACAGAGCTGGAGAGATGGCTCAGAGGTTGCGAGCACTGGCTGCTCTTTTAAAGGTCCATTCCCAGCAACCACATGGCCGCTGACAACCATCTGCAATGAGATCTGGTGCCCTCTTCTGGCCTGCAGGCATACGCGCACGCAGAACACTGTATACATAATAAATAAAGATTAAAGGTTAAAATGGCAAAGTCTGGGAGCATTGAGGAAAATCAATAAGAGGGTTTGTAGCTGGGTCTGAGATAACTAAGCCAATCAGACACATGAAAAATAGAGCTGTAGGCCAATGACCATAGGCTGGCTCCTTCCTCTCCAAAGTCCTTGAGGACTATATGTAAGACACTACTGTCACTCCCTGTAACCTTGCTTCTAAGGCTTATAATTGCAAGAGAGAGAATAGATACAAGAGTGCCTTCTGACAAGTAGCTACAACAAGAACACTCCATAGACAGGGAGCTAAATAGGAGGTACCTAAGAAAGAATACAACTGTGTCTCTGAGGCTGGGAGGGAGCTACAACCTAATCGCGTAAATATGAGAAAAAAGGGTGCTTAGTACAATTACCACCTGCAAGGCTTAGATGGCAATGCCAGGTCTGCCTGACAGCGAGAGGCTAGCCCAAAGTCAAGACCAGCAACTAACAAAGCATAGATGGACAGAGGAGAGTTTCAGCTACTCCAAACTGGGTGGGCCAAGGGATCTGCACAGAGTGTGTAACTCTTCCATTGGATTGGCTTATGGTAGCCTAGAGAATTAGATGATGGCAGAGTAGAGATGAATCCAGCCATGGCCCTAAGAGAAGCCTAGAGAAGGAATGGCGATGACTTTTCCCTCTTGGGAACACCTCCTACTCTCCAGAGTTTCCAGTTTCCTTCAGCTTCTCAGTTTTTGGTAAAATTCTTAGTAAAGCCTGCTCCTGCTGTGGGCATGCTGGTAAGGGTGCACACCGTTACCCTAATAGTATGAGCTAACCAACTCACAGTCACTTTTCCAGGTTGGTTTTTGATGACTATGAGTGTCTGTCATCTTAGGTTCTTGGGTTGTGTACAACTGATCCAAGAAAGATCCCATTGCTCTAGGGAAAACCCCTCTGCTATCTATCTATCTATCTATCTATCTATCTATCTATCTATCTATCAATCAATCATCTATCTATCTATCATCTATCTATCTATCTATCTATCATCTATCATCTATCTATCTATCTTCTATCTCTATCTATCTATCTATCATCTATCTATCTATCTATCTATCTATCTTCTATCTCTATCTATTGTCTATGATAACTATCATTGTTTACTTATAGTGAATTGCACATTATGCTCCTAGAATGTTTGCCCTTTTGGAATGCCATAACACAACCCTATTTGGGTTTTTGAGCTTTTGAATTGTCATTACATTAGGTCCTACACGATTAGAGTCAGCTTTAAGGCTACAAATAGATACATCTTTTTAAGGAAGAGGAGATACATAGGAAGAAACCTAGAAGGAGGGCGGATATGGAGATGGAGGCAAAGACTGGTGTGTTACAACTATAAGGCAAGGTTTCCAGGAATTTGATGGCTTCTATTAACCAGGACCAGTACGCAAAGCAGACTTTGCTGAAACATCCAAAAGGAATGGATTCTGCCCACATCTTGAGTTAGGACATCTGTTTCCACAGCTGCAATTTTTTTCTATTCAGTTTGTTGTAAATTTGGTGTGTGTGTGTGTGTGTGTGTGTGTGTGTGTGTGTGTGTGTGTGTGTGTGTGCACGTGCGCATAAGTGCATGCATGTTTGTGTGTGTGTAAGTCCAGGTACCTGTGGGCTATGGACAACTTGCGTGTTCATCTTCATCTTCATCTTCATCTTCCACCTTGTTTGAGACAGCATCTCTTGTTTGCTGCTGTGTGTGCCAGATTAGCTGGTCCCTGAGATTCTGCGGTTCTCTTGTTTCTGCCTCTCATCTTGTCACAGGAGTGCAGGCATCACAGATGTGCACACACAGCCAAAATACCCACACACATAACATAAAATAAAAATTAAAAACATTGATGGGACAGAGAAGCAATTGAAGAAGGCACCTGATGCCAACTTCTGGTCCCCACATTCTCATGTATACAAAGAAAAAAAGACTAAAGACGTAATTACTATATTACTATAAAAATAAAATACTTAGGAATGTTCTCTACCTTATTTTTATCATATCCATAAAAAACAGTCATAGATGCATCATGGTGAAGTAGTTTATTGTCCCGGGTCTGCTGTATGAAGAAAACAGTGTTTCCATTTTTAGAGCTTTGAAAATATATCATCGGATTGCACATTGCACGATATCCAAGCATCAAACAAAAGAAGAAGTTCCTTTTCCCTTTGCAAACTCATTCAATATAAGTATAGCAATTAGATTTGTTTGATGCCAGAGTCCTCTCAGATACAATGATTCCTTCTGAGCCCGGAAGTAATTTGATATGCAAGCTTCCTGATGTAGTTATTTTAGACTACCCACGATGTCAGCAATTACTTTGATTTTGTATTTTCTCTGGTGCAAGTCATTCCTCCGGCTATTTAATTAGATCACATGTGGGCAGGGGAGACGGAAATTAACAACTTGACACTGCTTGATTTGAGTCATGCTTATATCTTAGAAGTAACCATTGTAGATTATGATTCAATGAATATTTCTCATTTCATCAGAAATATTACTAAGAGAGAAAGAAAACATGTAATAGTGAAGATGAAGATCAACAGCTATTGAAAATGACTCCAAATGATTTAAAAAAACAAAACAAAACTTAAATAGCAGACAACTTAATTCCTGCTGGGAAAACCCTTGCACTTGAATGGTTAGAAAGGGAAGTTCACCCTTGCAACATTACAAAAATTAGATCTTAGTTGTGCTTTTTTATTTTTTTAAAACAAAATAATCAGTAATTATCAAGATAAGTTATAAAGTTAAAAAAAAAAAAAAGACAGAAAGATAAAAATAGAGAGGAAGATCCAGGGCCCTCATCTGTCCTCCAGGGACCTGTACACACTCTCTCTCTCTCTCTCTCTCTCTCTCTCTCTCTCTCTCTCACACACACACACACACCAAAATAAGTATACGTTTTACAAGATATACTGCCTGCTGTAATGTTGCTGTCATAGTATCACACTGAAAAGTGAGCCCCTTTTTATCTGGTTCTTGTTTTGTGTTGATTACTTTGCTCATTATTTATTCTCATCTTCTTGACTTGATAAGCACTTATCCACACTTCAGAAGATTAATTCAGGGTAAGAAGGTGTCTTATTTAAAGGGGAGTAAAACACAGAAGTAATTGTCAAACCAAGTCCCTGGGCCTGTCAGTCTGCTGTGCCCCAGCTTCCAGCTCATACGGAAAGAAGGACCAAAGCTTGAGAAGTTCGGTGTGGATAATAAGCAACTTTGCTCATGAACCAAAGCTGACATAACAACTCAAAGGGTACTGATGAAATGGTTCAGTGGATAAATATAAACTAATAAGAACAAACTTGGGGCTTGGAGAGATGGCTCAGTGGTTAAGAACATGTACTCCTGCAGAGAAGCAGAGCTCAGCTCCCAGCACTCATCCTGGAAGTCTCATAACCACCTGACTCTAGCTCTATGGGGATCCAGTGCCCTCTTCTGGCCTCTGGAGGCACTGCACACACACGCTTTAATAACGTCTAACCCTCTGTCTTAGTTAGGGATACTATTGCTGTGGTGAAACAACATGACCAAAGCAAGTTGGGGGAGGAAAGGACTTATTTAACTTACACTCCCATGGCACAGTTTATCATCAAAGGAAGTCAAGACAGGAACTTAAACAGGGCAGGAACCTGGAAGAAGTAGCTGATGCAGAGGCCATGGAGAGGTGCTGCTTACTGGCTTGCTCCCCATGGCTTGCTCAGTCTGCTTTTTTATAAGGTCCAGGACCAGCTGGGCGTGGTGGTGTACGCCTTTAATCCCAGCACTCAGGAGGCAGAGGCAGGCAGATCGCTGTGAGTTTGAGGCCAGCCTGGCCTACAAAGTGAGTCCAGGACAGGCAAGGCTAACACAGAGAAACCCTGTCTCGAAAAACTGAAAAATAAAATAAAATAAAAATAAATAAAGTCCAGGACCAGCAGCCCAAGGATAAGGCCACCCACAATGGGCTAACCCTTCCCTCCCACACCAATTGCTAATTAGGAAAATGTCCTAAAGCCCAGTCTTATGGAGACAGTGTCTCAGTTGACATTCCCTTCTCTCAGATTGTCTCAAGTTGACATAAATCTAGCCAAAAAACCCTCCCCTCAAGGGTTGGAGTGGCAATGAGCTTCTAGACAGCTGAACACACAGAGGACCTTAGAGAATGTCACGCCCGGAGAGCCCACAGAAGCCCCATAGCCTCACTTCTTTTCCTCACCCTCCAGATCTTTCATCTAAGTTCTTTTTAGTATCCTTTAGACTAAATGTGGGCAATGTGTTTTTCTCTGTCCTTTGATCTACTCTAGCAAGCAGATCAAATCCACAGAGGGGATTGTGAGGACCCTTAGGCATAGCTGGCTGCACAAACTATGACTTGTGCTTGCATTTGATGCCCTCTGTCCTTGGGATCCTCTCAGGTTGAATTAGCTGGAGGACCCCAGGATGCCACCCACTGAAGAGTCAGCTGTAGAACATTGTGCTGTGGGTGTGTGAGCTACTTTTCTATTGCTGTGACAAAACACTATGAGCTAGGCAGCTTATCAAAGGAAGTGTTTAATGGGGCCTATGGTTTCAGAGGGTGAGAGTCCATGATGGTGAAGCAAAGGCACGGTGGCTGGAAGAGCTTCGAGCTCACCTCTGGGTCTGCAAGCAGGAATCAGAGAGAATAGCACGTGTCTTTTGAAACACTTCCCAGACAGTCCAGTCAACTGGAGACCAAGTCTTCAAACATATGAGCCCATGGGGCCATTCTCATTCAAACCACGATAGTGGGGAAGAACCTGGGGTCACAGCCTGTGTTTCTCTTAAAACTTATTCTTACAGAACCACAACTATGCTTTTAACTTCTACTTTTCCTTTCTAAAAACAGGTCAGCTTTCCAGTTTACAGGGATGGGCGGGTAGTTCTAGGTCTATGAGATTCAATGCCCTCTTCTGGTCTTTGTGGGCACTGCAAGTTCCCAAGCTTCCTACTGAGTTCTTCTAAGTGTGTGTGTGAGAGAGAGAGAGGGAGGGAGGGAGGGAGAGAGAGAGAGAGAGAGAGAGAGAGAGAGAGAGAGAGAGAGAGAGAGAGAGAGAGAGAGAGAGAGAGAGAAAAGAAGAAGAAGAAGAAGAAGAAGAAGAAGAAGAAGAAGGGGGGAGAGACACACACACAGACAGAGACACAGAGAGAGATAGAGACAGAGAGTGAATTTGTAGTCCTGACTGAACAGGAATTTACTCTGTAGGCTGGCCTCAGAGTCACAGAGATTGGCCTGTTTCTGCCTCCTGAGTGCTGGGATTAAACACGAAGCAGATTCTTTTATTAAAGAGACCAAGAACTGAGAAGGGAACATCAATTTTCTCAGTAATGCACGTACAGCCTTCAAGAAATGTTACAGGAAGTTTTTGTAGCTGGAGTAAGAGGAGATTTCTTTGGAATCCTGAGCCAACAGGAAACAGTGGAAAGCACTGGAAATAATAAATGCACGCTGATATAGCAAAATGCAATGTTTCTTTATATTTTTAAAAAATGTATTTAAGCTTAAAACAACACTATAGAATTAGTTTATAAAGAAGCAAGGTACAAAAGTGTAAAGGGCAGAGGTGGTAAGTAAGGTTACACAATCACTAGTTTCTTACATTTTAAACAAAGGTATGTTACCTGTAACATAGGTAATTAAAAAGTCATCTAATTCTATTAAAAGCAAGTCAGAAAAAAAAATCTCAACTGCCTCCTTTCTCTGCAAATACACTAAATTTATATTCAAAAGTAGAAAATAATAAGAATATTCAAACAATAAGAACAGGTGTGCAGAGCTGATGACACTTGAGACTCTCAGTTGCGAGCAACAGATGTTAAAGCTTATATGTTTAAAGGGAAAGGGACTTATTGAAAGAAGCTGGGTAGCTTCTACGGTTCCTCGAGAGTGGCACAGAACTGGGCCGGAGACTAAGAATCTAGAAACAATGTTCCAAAGTAGCTGTTTGGGTTTTTGGTTTGTTTGTTTTTTCGAGACAGAGTTTCTCTGTGTATCCTTGGCTGTCCTGAACTCACTTTGTAGACCAGGCTGGCCTCGAATCCACAGTGATCTGCCTGCCTCTGCCTCCCGAGTGCTGGGATTAAAGGCGTGCACCACCAGTGCCTGGCTCAAAGTAGCAGTTTGGAAACACAATTATCCTAGGACATGGGCACAGAAAGTTGAGCCACCAATAACAATCAATGGTGGCCTGGGACGCTGCCGCGCAAACCCTGCTCTTTGCTGCCCCCTATAGAATAGATGCAGTTATTGCTCTTGAGCGACTTTAGTCGCTAGCATCTTCCTTGTGCTACTGTCTGGATGGGTGTGGACAAAATGTCAATGTATTTCTTAGGTTCAACAGACTATTTGGCAGCTTCAGAATGTATAAGAAGGAAGCTCTGACTCAAATTGAGGACTTTTCTCCCAGCAGAGAACTGGAAGGGGATGGCTTGTGATGCCTCCCAGCCAGGACTGAAGCGTTGAGTCAGATGTACGCGTGCGATGTATTTGCGCGTGCAGGAAGACAAGCTGCGTTGAGCTGTTCCAAGCACTGTTTTTTTGTAAAATGGTTTTCTGTTTTATGTTTGAGTCAGCTATGACTCAGCAAGATGACGGTAGTGAAGTATTTATTACAGAATTTGGTGCCGAATAGACCAGAATGATATCATCACACACAAGTCAGTAGTATCGCAATTGTTATTTCTGGGGGAGCCATCTCAGCCGGAAGCAGTGGGATGGCTTGGCAGGGTAGCTATTAAAATTGCTTTGAAATCATTAAAAATAGAAAGGTTGAGGTGGGTTTTAGAAAGGATGAGATGTATCCATGTCACACAGTCCTATCCCCCGCTCCCCACCCCTACTCCCTAGCGAGACAGGTCAGATCTTCCTGAGATCAGCTGTGTCTCCTCACAAGAGTCCATGGCAGCTGGATATCCTGGACCATTGTTGATGTCCTTATAGGAGAGGGTGAGAGGGTCGCTGGGCCCTCAATTTAGTATCCAGCCATCTCTCTCCGCCTTTTGAATGCAGTTCTGCCTTAATCACATGTGGGATGAAGTTTCAGCATAG
The DNA here is from genome assembly GCF_903995435.1 of Acomys russatus. Taxonomy (NCBI): domain Eukaryota; kingdom Metazoa; phylum Chordata; class Mammalia; order Rodentia; family Muridae; genus Acomys; species Acomys russatus. Next base: position 20,044,918 of record NC_067140.1, read on the forward strand.
GGCTAGAGTGTATAGATTGGAGGAGGTTAATTGAGAGGGGCCCCACCAACGCAGCCATGGAGAGCCTCATCCGTATTGGGGGCTCATGTTCTAAAGTGCTTGCTTTACCCCCTCACCCCCACCCCCCGGTCCCTCTCCCCGTGTTCCCACTTGTAACCCCTCACCCATGCTCTGTAAGTAAGCACAAAAAATCTCATCAGCTCCCCACCATGAACTTTGATGGAACCAAACTTTCACTGGTCACTGGGATCTTAGAAGAAGGTGGTTTGCTTAGAGCCCTCTCCACTCAGGGCCAAGAAATCTTGTGACAACCCACAGGAAGATGCTGAATGCTAATACAGTGTTTGTGGATTGGCACCACTAGGGCAATTTCATGAATTTACCTCTTTGGGGGGAGGGAGGTGATAAACGGGAGGGAGAGGCACCTTTGGATAAAAGCCACACTCGGTTTCCTTTTTCTTGAAAAGAATGAATCCACAAAAGAGCTCTTTACTTCCTGATTAAGATTTAGATCTGATAATAAAAAGGGAAATGAAGATAATACATATTTTATGCCCCAGCCTCTCTGGAAATGATTAATATTACTTCATGCCCTGAGGACGGAGCAGAAGCCATTGTTTTACAGTCATTTGTGGATATGAAATACAGTTCCCAATGGTGCACAATAGATCAGCCATGCAGGTTTATGGCCTGTCTCCACCATGCTTCCTCAGAGATCAGTTATCTTGGAGTCATCTTAGATTAATTATTTTGTAGTTATTTTACTCACAGAAATAATCTTGCGCTGAATTTTGGTACAAACAAACCACTTTAACAAGATTTCTTGGGGCCAGTGAGATGGCTTAGGGGGTAAAGGCACTTGCTGTATATATCTAGTGACCGAACAAGATCCCTGGAACCCACATAAAGGTAGACAGAGAGACTCCACCCAACTGTCTTTTGAGCACCACATGAGCTCTGAGACCCGTGCACGCCCACATATCATGCACATCTCACTACATCTGTAATGATGATGATGATAATGATGACGATGATACCAAAGACTTCCTCCTGTGTGATGTAGACTTAGAAGTAGCCTTTATATAGAAAGTATTTTTAAAAAGTCCGGTAAATGCTTATTTAAAAAATACTCCCCAAGTTAGAATACTTTCCGTAAGTGTGCAGTCATGGGGAGTTTAGAGATGGCTCAGTGGTTAAGAGCATTGGCTGCTCTTACAGAGGACCTGGGGTCAGGTCCCAGCTCCCACATGGTGACTCATGACACTCCCAAGGGATCTGAAGCCTCTTCTGGACTCTGCAGGTACAAGGCACGCATGTGGGGGAACATACATACAAGCAGGCAAAAACATCCACACCTACAAATATTTTTTTAAAAAAGGATAAAGATGGTGACTCTAACCTGCTCCACAGGAGTTTATTGTATCCCAGATTCTCGTGATGGTTCTGAGTGCAAACACAAGTGGTTCTCAGCCTGTGGGTCATGGCCCCTTTGGGGGTCGCATATCAGGTATCCTGCATACCATATGTTTACATTATGACTCCCAACAGTAGCAAACTTAGAGTTATGAAGTAGCAATGAAATAGTTTTATTTTTTTGGGGGGGGGTCAACACAACATGAGGAACTGTATTAAAGGATCGCAGTGTTAGGAAGGGTGAGAACCATGGCTCTAGAAGGTATTAGATAGAGAGGGCCTTTGTATGTCATGTCTTGGGCTCCCATCTTATCCCCACTCATCTGTGCTGTTCTCCCTGTGGCAACCTCAACCCTTCCTAGTGAACCCCTTAGCAGGCTTGGCTCTCCCCACTCCAGTCCACGCTCTACCCTGTAGACGACAAGAACTGTGTCTGTGCTGCTCACACACTTCATTTTATAGTGGATTAGTGTGCTCCTAAGTATGGCACATGCCCAAGACCTGCGTAGATGGACAGAGCTCTGACCAACATTCGTTCAGGAGAGGAGGGTACAAGAAGCCTTCGGTAGTATTCATCCCATGATGCTATTTGAATGACTGCCATCATGTTATCAGACCTCTCTCTCTGTCTTACTTGTGTCCCTTGGTTCTATGAAGGACACACCCATGCTCAGAGCCATCAGTGAAGAGCCTTTGGTTGGAATTTAGGAATTCTAATTTAGCTTACTGGCTCTCTTTCCTCTATTTGTTTATCTATATTAGCATTTCCCTCTGTGTGTGTGTGTGTGTGTGTGTGTGTGTGTGTGTGTGTGTACTCACTTTTTGTATTTACATATATTTTAAATCTTTGGTTTATGATATACTGGCTTTAAATTTAATTTTATTTAAATTTAATATATTGATATAAATTATATAGACCATTTGTGTACAAAATATAATAATTTACTAAGACATATCAATAAAGCAATGTTATAAAAGGCTTAAAGACAGTGTAAATTATAAAGGAGATAATCTATGGAATTCATCAGAGCATGAGCGTGACAGGAGTTGTGACACTGGTCTTCACGTAGCCAACATTTGGGAGCTCCAAACTACTCCATATCTGGTCTTCAGCAACACATTGGCAGCCTGTGGCCAACCGCTCATTCTCTTCTGCCTTGTGCTCAGCGGGCTTCAGTGGCCAGTGCTATTGCCTCAGGTCTGCAGGACCACAGACAGATGAAAGGAGACCCTACCCATAGCCTAAGTCCCCTCCACCAATTAGCCAAGCCCTTCAGAAGAGATGGAACAAATCTCTCTTGGCCAAACTAATTTTGAAGTGACAGCATTGTTTCTTCTTGGACATGTGGCTTAGGCCACAGCTCACGATCCAGTTTTATACAAAGGTGCCCCGTGGTTTCTAAATGAACACTGTCCCCCACATGCTCTTATATTTGGACACGTGGTTGCCACCGGGTGGCACTGTCTGAGGAGGGTATGGAACCTTTAGGAGGCGGGGCCTTGCTGGAGGAAGTACGTCACCAGGGGAGGCTTTGAGGGTTTACAGCTTTTCCTACTTCCTGTTCTCTCCATTTTCTGCATGCCTTCTGAAAGGAAATGTCACTGGCCAGCTTCCTGTTCTGGCTCCTGTTGCCACGCCCTCCTCACCACCCCTCAGGAATCATAAAGCAAAATAACCTCTTTCTTCTCTAACTTGCGTTTGGGCATGGAATTTTTAATCACAGCGACAGAAGTGTAGCTAACGCAGCCACGGACACTAGAATTCGTCCACTTGGGTAATTTTTGTCATTAACATTGGGTAATTTAGAGGAGTTAACCAGGTTCCTGCAAATATAGATATGAAAGGAGGAGTTAAAAAAAATCCATAAACTGTAGCAGCAGTTCCGGTCTGCAGCCAGAGAACCAAGCACACATCTCGAGGAAGGCAGGAGAGAAAGCTGGACTGACACAGCCCCCGGAGGATGGTCCTGGACTCTGAATTTCCAGTCAGGCAGCCATCTTGCCTCCAGGCATCTTGTTCGGTGAAGTAACTGGGTGCCCTCCTGACTTGCAGCTGAATGTTTCCCAAACAGACAATCATCTCATCGCCTGTCTCTTCTTCCCCACACCTTCCCCTCCAGAAAGCTACCCACCGGTCATAATTACTTTTCTGTTTCTGTGACAATCACCATGACCAAGGTGACTTACAGGAGAAAAATTGCTCCATCACAGGGAGAAGGCAGCAAGAGGCAGGCATGGCCGTCAGGGTAGGAACGAGATCGTGCCCTCAACTGCAAGCACAAAGCACAGAATCAAGCTAGAAGTAGGGCAAGGCTTTCTATTCTTAAAGCTCTAGGAACCTGTTTTTCTCCAGCAAGGCGGCTCCAAACCTCCCCAGACAGAGCCAGCAACTGGGGACGAAGTGTTCCAACACAGAAGACAGGGTGGGGAAGGGGGTGGGGAGGTGGGGAGGGCAGGGCAGCTGCGGCGGCATTTCTCATTCGAGCCGCCAGTGCTACTTTCCTTCTAGCTCCTTAGGATGTTTCCCACTTCTGAGCCTACCCTTGTGACTTTCTTTGCCTCCTATGCTGTCTTCCACCTTCCCCTCACCCCTCTTCTGCCGTCCTCCCCCATCCCATAATGTAGGGCTTCATCTTTAAACCCGTACAGCTTGGGGAGCCTCTCTGTACTCTGAGCACTCGCCAGGCAGCTTTGCTTTCCCACCGTGGCCATGAATTCCGGTGGAGTGTCTTTTTCCCTCATTAGACTCTGGCCCGAGAGTACAGGAACCATCCATTTTACTTAGTATTACAGGGCTCTCCTTATGCCCTTGCACAGTGCAGATTATTATCCAAGATATTTCTCCCATGGAACGATGGCATGCAAGTACTGGAGGCTCGACCCTGGAGCCTGCTTGCCGGTTCTACCTGTACTGTGCAAAGTACCTCACCTGGGAAGTGAGTTTTCTGAGCTGAAAAACTGAGAGAGCAACGATACTCACTCTTGTGCATTTAAGCCTCTAGAATCCTGTTGTGAAGTTTCCCCAAGGAGACATTAAAAAAAAAACTACTCGTGTTCTGGGCATGCGCTTCACTTCTGTTGCTGTGATAAAACACCCTGACCAAAGAGCAACACGGGAAGGTCGACTTGCTTTGCAGTTCCGTATGGCAGTCCAGCATCAAGGGGGATCCTGGGGGCAGGAACTCAAGCCAGTCACACTGCACTCATGGGTAAGAGCAGAGAGAGCCAAAGCACCCGTGTGTCCCTCTTGCTCTCATCTGGCTCTCTCCTTTCTTACAGGATCTGTCATTCAGGATCCCACCTAGGGAATGGTGCCACCCTCAGTGGGCTGGGTCTTCCTATGTCAATTAAAATCCAAGACAGTCCTCACAGATATACCCACAGGCTGATCTGATCTAGACAATTTCACAGGTGAACCGCTCTTCCTAGCTGATGCTAGGCTGGGGCAAGTTGACAGGAGTAACCAGTGCGCACTCCCAAAAGCGGAGCTTACAGGCAACTATCCCGCCCCTCCCCCCCAAAAAAAGTCGTACTTCCAGTCACCTTTCTACCTCATACTTCTAAGATGGCATACCGCTGAGGCAGGAGGGCGTTGTGGTTGGACTCTTAAACTATTCAGGGGAAGATCTTGGAGCTTGTGGAGATCTTGTGGCCTCATATACCTTCCAGGAGTAGTGTTAATAGGCCCATCCCCACAGACCTAGCCACATGCTGCGGCGTTCATCAATGTCACTCTTACAGTTGGTTGCATAAATTGTCTAGTTTACAGGCAATCCTGTCTTCATTTTTGTTTCAGTTGCTTCATCCATGAGCTTAGGTGTGTGCCTTAAACAACTCCACAGTCTGTCTCTGTATCCACCTGCAACTAGAAGAATCACAACCCCATAGCCTATGGCCACTGTGTTTTAGGTATTCAAGCTCAGTACAAGCCTGGCATTTTGAGAAATGTGTCTTATCTGGTAACTAGTTCACCAATGCACAGCTGTGTTTAGAATGAACCACTGTTTGCGAGAATGGAAGTATAACATCGCTTTCCTCACTGTAATGGTTCTCATGATAAATATATCCTTCCACCCCCCTTTTTTTTTTGTGGTTTCTCTGTGTAACAGCTCTGGCTGTCCTGGAACTTGATCTGAAGTCCAGGCTGGCCTCGAACTCACTGAGATCTGCCTGCCTTTGCGTCCCAAGTGTTGGGATTAAAGGGGTGCACCACCATAGCTTGGCTGATAAATGTTCCCTGTAGGGTCATGCATTTCAACACTTAGTTCACAGTGGGTGGTGCTGTTTAAGGCTATGGAAACCTTTGGAGGTGGAGCTTGCTGGAGGAAGCATCTTGCCAGGAGTGTATTTTGAGGGCTTAAAGCCTCGCCCCTGTTCTCTCTCTGTTTCCTGTGTGCAGATGCAATGTGATCAACCAGCTTCCTGCTTCTGCCAGCATGCCATGCCTTCCCCATCATGATACGGGCTCTGTCCCTCTGGAGCCATAAGCTCTGGTCATGGTGTTTCATCACAGCAACAAGAATCCCAGCACTCCGGAGGCAGAGGCAGGTGGATTGCTGTGAGTTGGAGGCCAGCCTGGTCTACAAAGTGAGACCGGGAGAGCCAATGCTACACAGAGACCCTGTCTTGAAAAAACGAAAACCCAAACCAAACCAAAAAACAAAACAAAACAAACAAAAGTAACCACAACACTTGTTTATTTTGAGATCTCAATTGCTACAAGAGGATAATGTGAGGGAAAAATTTTAATTTATAATTTACAGCGGTACCTTAATATCTGAACAGCACCCTGGAGCCCTTGCTCATGTGAGTGGCTCTCTGTGACGTATGTTCAGTGATACCTATTGAGACATAGTTTGAGAAAACAACGTAGATGAAGAGCAGAGAGCTGCAGAGAGAAGAAGAAAGGACAGAGCGAGGGCCGAAGGGAGGAGCCCCTCCCCCTGAATGTTTACAAGTTAAAGGGTATTTGAATTAACTGCAAGGAATATTATGCAGGTATTTAAAGGGGTAGTTGGTATCTTTGTGGGTTAAAATGGAGCACCCATGGCATATTAAATCACACATACCGACTGTAGTAGCATAGCCTAGAAAACACACACACACACACACACACACACACATTCTGGACTTCATGAGATGCCAAACTGTGATGAGACGTGAACAGCTAGCCTCTTGCTCCTTCCTGTTGCTGTTCTTTCCCTGGCATGATGGGGCTCTGTCTCTTTATACTGAAAGTCAAAGCTTGCCTTCCCTCAGCTGCTGTTTGCCAGGGTGTTTTTATCACTGCTGTGGCAAAGCAGCAGACCAGGTTGGCCTGGAACTCAGTCCTCCTGTCTCTGCCTCCAACTTGCTAGGATTATAGGTGCGAGCCATCATGCCCAGCTCTAATTTTTTCTATTAAAATCAGTACCATTATGACTGTTTAAGTGAAATTGAGTTGATGAACAAGCAAGTATTTTTATGTGTTGAATAAAATTGTAAAAATTAAATAAAACCTCACTTATTTCAAGTGGATGTCAACAGCAACATTTGAAAGCCCATAAAATAGCTTACAACGTTAATGAATCTGATACAGACAAAGCTCATAAATACCGCCCTCCGCATTCATTATACGCCAGCGTTTCCTCCTGTGGCAACCGTGTGCCGCTCTGTGCTGTTTTATCACCTGCTGGGTCTCCTGTGGTTATTAAACAGCATCATAAAACAAGACATCAGATGTGCTTGACATCTAAATAATCTAAGTCCTGCTCATTAAAGCCAAGATCAATAGCGTGGTAAAGACTTTAACACGGATTTCTTACCATGTAGCTCAGTGGCTCTCAAATTTCCTAAAGCTGCGACCCTTTAATACAATTCCTCATGTGGTCACGCACAGCCATAAAATAATTTTCATTGATACTTCATACCTGTAATGTAAATATCTGTGTTTTCTGATGGTCTTAGGCAACCCCCATGAAAGGGTTATTTGACCCCCAAAGAGGTCATGACCCACAGGTTGAGAACTCTAGTGGGAGCACTGTGCAGCTTCTCTGCCTCTCTCTGTGTTACTGACTGGAGCTCAGCAGACCCGCCACATTCTCATGGCTCTCTTCCCGGCCTTCCCAGGCTTGGGGTACCAGTTGTCCTGTGGATGCAGACTTACCCCGTCTTGTTAACTCAGGCTCCTGTTTGCATACCCCTCCTCTTCGGAGAATGCTCTCATGTCGGTTCCCTACTTGAGACAAAGCCTGCCCTCTCGTTCTCCATTCCTACGGTACATTATTTAACCAACAAAATACAAGATGTCCAATTAACTTTAGGCTACAGATAAAAGAACCAAACAAAATTTCAGGAGAAAGTATGTCTCCATACAACATCGGGGAAATACGTATATTAGAAATGTATTTGTCTCTACATTGTGTAAATACTTAAATAAAATCAGGCAAATGTTTTGGTAGAAGCCTCATTGTAGCTCTATACTCTAGGCAGGCTTTGTAGGAGTATCACTACAAACTGCTTGCTAGGCTAGTGGTTGGAAATAGCAGAAATTTATTTTCCCTCAATTCTGGAAGCTGAATGTCTAAAATCAAGGCGTGCCCAGGGTTCCATTTTGCTCAAAGACTCCAGAGGAAGAGCCTTGCTGCTGCCTCCAGCCTTGGTCAGCATCCTTAGCGCAACAGTTTCTTTTTTCATTGCTGTAATAAAACACTTGGCATCAAGCAACTGAAGGGAGAAGGGTTTATCCTGCCTCACAGTTCAAGGGGAAATACTACCATGGGAGGAAAAGGGTGACAGCAGCCTCCTTTCTCTCCTATCTAGGGTAGGTGGGTTAGATGAGAGATATAAACATTAAAAAAATAAATAAATAAAGTAGGTTTAAAAAAGTTAAAGGTAATGATAAAAGGGGAGGATATAAAACTGTAAGATAAAAGGTAGATTATTGAAACCTTTAGCCTAAAATATTTTACACTGGTATTGTAGCTCAATAAAAATTTAAGATTATTTTGTTCAATTTTTACTTTATGTATTGTACATATTGTATATTGATAGATTTTGTTCAATGTTTGCTTAATGTATTGTACATATGCAACTCATTTTAAAAATGTGATGTAAAATGATAGTCTTATAAGAGCTAACTACTACAAACTGTTCAGGATGGTTGGAGACACAAATTAATAGTTAGACACCTAAAAATCTTATTTGTAGTCTTGTTAGATACTAGTTTACTTAATTACAAAATGAGCTTTATTTAATTTATTGTATATGTTTTCAAGGTTGAATAGATAGTACATAGCTAAAAACAAACAAGGCTTATCTATTTAGATATACTGAGACAGATAAGTAGATCGATCAATAAATAGATAAAATAGATAGATGATATAAAATAAATAAGTAGCTATGATTATACACTATAATAAACAGATAGATGGTCTTCAAACATGTCAAAGATCTACAAAAATAATAAAAGGCTTTTCTAACAGAGAGACACATCTGCTTCTGGCAACACCTCTGATCTACTTCAATAAAGATAATGAACATCAAAAAACCAAGTGTGGAAAAAAAAACAAAAAACAAAACAAAACAAAACAAAAAAACCAAGTGTGACAAAATAGCCACTAGACTAAAAAACTCTGTTGTTATCTCTATTGCTATAGCAGACTGTCTAAACAGTGATCAAACATAACACTAAAAAAAATGACTGTCCAACTTTACAGAGACTAAGTGGGCCAGTCCTTCAAAATTCCTGCTTCACAAAACCATCTGTTAGATATTTTGAACCAATAGGCTAAGGACTAAATACAACAACAACAACAACAAGAACAACAACAACAAAACCTGTTACTGTTCGGGCAATCAACTCTCTCTGTCCTGTCTATACTTTTGGAAGTTACTTGCCTGCACTTCCTTCATATTAGATAATATTTCCTTCTTAAGTCTCTGGTGGTGTTAAAGACTAGATAGCCATAGTATTACCTTAAGCTTTAGTTTAAGAACTAAAAACATTTTTACAGGTTGATAAATGTAAATTAAAATGATTTTAAAAACTTTAGACACTATGATAAGACTCAGTAAGATAAGATAAATAGTAAAATAATTTCTCTAAGATTGTCAAATACAAATGAATTGGTCCCTGTAAATGCAACTTTTACTAGATAATTCTCACAATTATTTTTATTGTATATAATTTATTATTTTTAATAAAAGGGGGATATGTAGTGGATATAAACATATTTTTGTTTTTATCCCAAGTATAGGATGGGGAACAGGGTTGTGAGAGAGCAGGTGATGTTTATTCACTTATTATCCATTTAGAATTTGAGCCACTTTGTGTGGGAACTTAGTTTTTCCAACTGAAAAACATCCTAGTACAGACTCTGAGAGGATATATATATCCTCAATGTCCCCAACAGGACCACATCTCTACCAGAACCTTTGTCAGTCAGAATCATATATTTGAGCTCCAAACAAGAGGCTGGACTTTTTAGGTCTTGGTATTTTTTGACTTTTCATCGTTACACTTTGAGATGCTCCAAGAAAAACAAAACAGACAAACAAACAAAAAACAAACAAAACAAAAACACTCCAAGGAAGGCTTCAAGGCTCCAGGCTCCAGCTGCTGTTCCAGGTTCCAGTAGCAACTTTGATAAAATTGCTGGTCTACTAAAATCCTGCTGACTGAGCCAGGGAAATCACTCCCCAAAACTAAATTCAACAAGGTCTACTTCCCCTGTTCCCATATGCCTCTTTTCTCTCCTATCTAGGGTAGATGGGTTAAAAAGAAAGATATAAACATTTTAAAAACACCAAATCAAGTAGGTTTAAAAAAGTTAAAGCCTACAATAGACCTTGGGGTTCCTGGCATTGCTAGGATCCTAGCTTTGCTGCATGCTAGCTGCCGCTCCCTGGCAGCCTGAGTTAGCTCATCTGTACGCGTCACTAGGAACATCTCTGTGGGTTGGGAAGACTTTTCATGTAAACATGGTTGGTTCTCAGTTCTGTGCTTGACACAGGGATTCACATATAGTCTTGATGACATGTTTGAAATCTGTGGAGACAGGGTGGGGTGGCCCAATCGGACCTTATTGACTGAGCATCTGACCTTATGAAGCAGGTATTGCCAGTGTGCCAGCTGGGCTCTGGGAGACGATGTAGCTGACTAGGTAAGGCCCTGGTCTTCTGGTGTTGCTCTTGAGATAGTAAAGGAAATACGGGAAAGAAGCATGCAAATATAGCAACCAGAGGTAATCGGAAGTAACAGATGACAAGGAAAAAGATGTCTTGAGGGATGGAGCAGTCTACATCTAGGCAGGGTGGGGGTGCCTTTGGATTTGAAGCTAGGGGAGAGCTCTTTAAGTAGGCTGCAGTGGAAGCTTAAACCTCTTGGGGTGATGGAAAACACTAGAAGCCCATAGGAGAGGGAGCGTTTTCTAGGCATAGGGACGCATAGGGCAGGTGTTGACTGGGGTGTGCATGTGGAAAATTTGAGCACCTCCCATTTGTGACCTTAGAGTGGGTACAGCAGTTGGTGCTTGGGAATATCGCTGTCCTATTTCATAAGCCACCTTTGGACCTTGACAATGCCTAAAGCAAAAGTGAGCTGCTCATGGCCACTGAGGGGTTCTGCCAAAACAGTGGGAGAGAGATATGTTCATTAATAATTCTATGACCCAGCCTGCCAGGTTTGACTAATGCTAAGGAGGAGAAGTCTCCTGTATAGGGACAAAACACAAGACATGAAGAAGGAGAGCAAGTCTTTGATCAAGCTCTCAAATTTTATTTTTCAGGTAGAAAGCTTTATAAGGCAGGGGGCAGGGAAGCATATTGCTATGGCAACCCAGCTGCAGGCTATCTCAAGATGAGAGGAATTTCAAGCAGGTCACAACATCCTGCCACACTGAATATTTTGCTATCTTTATCTAATCTAACTGCTAAACTACAACAGGGTGGGTCCATCTAAATCTTATCTTTAGTCTAACTGCCGAACCACGACAGGGTCAGCTAGTTTCTGGTAAATAACAGACTGCTGACAAGATGGCTGAACATTGGCCATATGGCCTAGCGTCCCCAACAATTCTAGTGGATGAATGCTGCAGAGTATTTGATCACATTGTGAACCCTGAGACTGTGTTGTGGAAAAATCATTTCTAGTTTTCGTGTGGCTCAGCCCTAGCACCTACCTCTATTCTAAGAGGTTTCTGTAAGCAGGATTAAATAAAGTCAACCATAGATCAAGAGGCAGAGAAAGCAGCCAGCTGAGGGAGTGAACATAGGAAAAAAGAAACCAGAGAGTAAGAGGAAGTCAGGAGAGACACAAAGGAAGTAGAAAGCAGGGACATTGTTTGAAGGGGTTTTAAGACAATGTGGAAAAGGAGAAAGGGCTTTTTTTTTTTTTTTTTTTTTTTTTTTTTTTTCCCTTCTAGGACATGAGCTGAGTAGGAAGGTCAGCTGGATGCCTTCTCTGCCTCTCTGAGCTGGTAGGCTTTCACCCAGCATCTGGCTCCCAAGTCTTTATTGGTAAAATTGAACATTTGGGATTTTGTTTACAACAACAGATGACAAAGGACAGACCATGGAGGGGCACTGCCAGTGCAGCGGGAAAGATGTACATTATTTATTAATGATTCTACTGTGTGATGAAGAACAGACCATGGAGGAATTAGTATTTATTTATGTGAAGACTTCAAGTATAGTTTGGGGGACGTAGCTTAGTTGGTAGAATGCCTGCCTGCTATGCATGAAGCTCTGGGTTCTTGTCCCAGCACTACACCAGCCAGGCATGATGACACACTGCCTGCAATGCCAGCACTTAGGAGGAAGAGGCTGGAGGCACAGGAGTTCAAGTCATCCTTGGCTATATAGGGACTTTGAGATTAACCTGAGCTACATGAGACCCTGCCTCAAAAAAAATATTAAACTTAGATTCTTTTTGAGATAGTCATTTAAAAGTCTTTTTCTAATGAGGTTGATGAGGCAAGTTTGTTGCAGGATTGGGGGAAAAAATGAATGAGATGGATAAAAAAATATTTGGAAATCTTATCTCTGAAGCATCTTTGTGAATAATGAGGAACCGGGGTGGGGGTGGGGGTGGGGGTGGGGCAGAAGGAAACTAAAGACTAATGTGCTTCAAAAATGTGAAGGCGTCATTTCTTTAACCCCCAAATCGATGGCCACCAGACCCATTCTTTTATTTTTAAATTTTTATTTATTATTTATACAGTATTCTGCCCACACAAGCACCTGCCTGCCACAGGAAGGCATTGCAGATGGTCATAAGCCACCATGTGATTGCTGGGAATTGAACTTGGGACCTTTGGAAGAGCCAACAGTGCTCTTAACCTCTGAGCTATCTCTACAGGCTCATCAGCCCCATTCTTAACATGGAAATGATATCACTGCTTGGCCATGCTGTACTGTCAGAAGTTTTATTGGCTTGCTGCAAAAATCCTGTAAATAAAGAGACTAGTGTTCCATGTTCATTGTCCTCCACACTCATGTACGTCAATATCCCCAGCAGGACTACATCTCTTCCAGGAGCTTTGTCAGTCAGAATCCTCCAAAAGAACGTATTTTTACCCAAATCATATTTTTGTAGGTGTTTCCTGAATCCTGTTTGCTAAGCGTGGACATAGACATCTATTTTATCTCACTCTACTCATTTGTCCACTCACCATCTTTTTTTTTTTTTTTTAAATCTAAGCTTTATTTATTATGTATACAGTGTTCTGCCCGCATGTATGCCTACACACCAGAAGAGGGCACCAGATCTCATTATATATGGTTGTGAGCCACCATATGTGGTTGCTGGGAATTGAACTCAGGACCCCTGGGAGAACAGACAGTGCTCTTAACCTCTGAGCCATCTCTCCAGCCCCTCCATTCACTATCTTTATGCAGCCTCTCCTTCATGCCATCTATCTCTGTATATTTAGCTAACTATGATTTATCGTTTACCCTAGAGTAGCTAGCACCTTTTCCTTGTGAATTCAGAAGAGCATAAAGAGTGTTAGTTTTGGGGCTGAAGAGGTGGCACAGCATTTAGGAGTGCAAACCGCTCTTGCAGAGGACTCCGGTTTGATTCCCAGAACCCCTGCCTGGTGGCTCACAACCCTCTGCAGCTCCAGTGCCAGGGGCGTCTGTGACCTCTCACTTCATGCGTGCCTATCTACAAACATATCCTTAATTTAAAACAAAATAAATATATTTTTTAAAAGAATATCACTTTTAAAATCAATTATTATGTGACTAACTTTTATGCTTTTAAATAAGTTTTTAAAAGTAGGGGCTGGAGAGATGGCTCAGAGGTTAAGAGCACTGTCTGCTCTTCCAGAGGTCCTGAGTTCAATTCCCGGCAACTGCATGGTGGCTCACACCCATCTATCATGAGATCTCGTTCCTTCTTCTGGTGTGCAGGTGTGCATGCAGACAGAGCACTGTATATGTAATAAATAAAGAAATCTTTTTTTAAAAGTAAATATACCTGTATACATATTCAAATAATGCTTATTTTGTGTATGCTTGCATTCTTTTGTTAGTTTTTTTACCTTGTGACTCTAGATTTTTTTATTAATTCAAATGAAAATCTTTTTGCCTTATGGCTTTAGATTTTATGTTTATTCAGAAGCTTTGGCTTGTCCCCAATATTGAATTTTACATTTTTTTTCCTTTTGATGGAATCAGGCTGATTAAGCAAACACAATGAAAATGCCAATGCTTATTGCATCACACGATATAAATCTCAGTTCTCATGGGGCTCTGGAATTGAAGATCTATGCAGAGATTATTTACTCCAATAAACTTCCTCTGGAGATGGCTTATGTAAATTTCTTTCTGCCACAGATGCAAAACATTTATTCCAAGAAGTAAACAAGCTGTGTGCTTGAGAAACAAGATAGGTCCCCAGTAGCCAATCAGATTTATAAGTAGGTTTGCAGTTTTCTTCTTGGAAAATTGGCCAGGATAATTCTGTATAATACATAGAACCTAAGAATTACTAGACTGGATGCATTTTCAGCAAAGAAAATGGAATGCCTTTCCCCTCACCATGTCAGCTGGTTTGTTTCTTTGTGGTAGCATTTGTCAAGCACTGTGTCTGTCTGTCTGTCTATCCATCTGTCTGTCTATCTATCTATCTATCTATCTATCTATCTATCTATCTATCTATTATCTGTTTGTTCATCCATCAATATATGCATCCATCCATCCACCCATCATCTGTCTGTCTGTCCATCCATCGATCTATCTGTCAGTCTATCTATCTTTATTTGTGCTTGCTGCCAGTAAGGTCGTCGTCATATCTGATAAGCTCATGTCCAAGAAGAAGTTAAGTGAGCCACAGATCTCTCTTAATTCAGTAGCTTGTTGGCACAGATTGCTGTGTAGTCCATGTGTCTCTGGTGATCCCTGCTTGGACCTTGCTGTATCACACATGTTTCTAAACGTCACTTTTAAAGTGACCTAGCAGGATGTAATTGCTAGGGTGAGTCATGAGATGGTATGAATATTCACCTGAATTTTGTGCAAGTAGACATTGGCTTTAGATGAGAAACATGATACTGTGCACAGGTTAATTCCCCCCAATGAATTTGCCAATTGACATTTTAGAGATATTGTCATTGGAAGCCCATGAAACAACCAACATATTAAAGTTTGAAACATAGACAGTTCATTTGGAATAATTTTAAAAGGTTTTTAAAAACCCCACAAAACAAACATACAAACAAAAAACAAGCACAATTTTAGGAGCCAGCTTAATAGCTAAGAGCACTGGCTTTTCCAGAGGGCCAGAGCTCAAATCCCAGGCCCCACAAGCCAATTCACAACTGTCTGTAATTATAGTTCCATGGACTCTGATGCCATCTTCTGGTCTCTACATGCATGCGGTACACAGATGCGCATACACACTAGACTACCCATACACATAAAATAAAAATAAATCCTGCTGAGGAAGGGGTAGTTTCTTGTGCCAGACAGAAGTTTTTTGTTTGACGGTTTGCCCTCTCCAAACAGCTATTAGATCTTATTTTCACCTTATGGGCAACGAGGAGTAGAAAAACCAAAATAGCAGGATAGCAGGACTTGAGTTGAGTGATTGATTAAACAAACAGAATGAGCTAATTAGCAACGAAGTTATAAGATAAAGATAAATGCAGGTTTCTTAGAAGCAGCACGGGGGTGGGGATGGGGGTGGGGGAGGGAAGGGAAGAGGAAGCGCTCTGGGCATAGGGGACCCTGGAACCAAAAGGTCTGGTTTATATAGTGAGAGCAAAGCCCCGAGCGCAGGCCATGACAGCCACGCCCTGAAGCAGGAACTAACATAGAGCAGGGAATGTTTTGAGGTTGCACAAGACACTTGTTCCCGCGTGTCTAAGTCCGAGCTTCGCTTTTGAGCTATAGAATGGTGCTGATGTGGTAGGCTTTCTGTGAGGGTAGAGTTTATCTTTCCTCAGTTATAGTCATGGTGTTTTTACTGCCTTTTTCAGAGAGTGTTACTCTGTAGCACCCCAGCTAGCCTGGAACTCACAATGTAGCCTAGACTGACCTTGCATTTGTAACAACACACCTACCTCAGCCTCCCAAATTCTAAGATTATTGTATATGTGAGCCTGGGTGCTTCTTTTTATTTACATATTTATTTTATTTTTTTCTCTTTGTGTGGCATGTGTGTGTGTGTGTGTGTGTGTGTTGGGTACATTATGTGTGTGCTTTGGAGACCTGATGTTTATGTTAAATGCCTTTTTCCATGTTATTTTTGAGAAAGGATCTCTCACTGACCTTGGAGCCCACTTTTTTAGTTAGATTGTTCACCCAGTGGACCCCAGGGACCCTTTTGTCTCTGCCTCATGAGCCCTGAGATTGTAGGCGTGTGCTGTCATGCCTCACTTTTGCGTGGGTGCTGAGAATAAGACTCAACTCTTCATAATTGTGAGGCACTTTCCCCACTGAGCTGTCTCCCTTACCCTCTGTTTCTTGATCTTTGCGTGAGCAAAGTTGCCCTCCCACAAATCCTTAGGCTTGCGTTCCTTAGCTACTAGCAACAGGAAACGAACCATATTTGGTGTTTTAGCCCCTCCCGCGCCCTAGAGCCCTAACAGGAGAAAGAGTAGACCCACGCAGCCAGCTGTGCTCTTTCCATCCCGAGATCAGCTGGGACTCCCCGGAGGCGAGCTTTTGTTCTGAGCGTGCGCCCAGCAGCTGTCTTCCAGTATGCTCCTGGGCAGTCTGATTGGTGCTGCGAATTTTAAAACTCCCAAGAAAATGTTTTGTCAGTGAAAGCATCCTGCTCATGGGGAGCAGTTAAGTGAGCAATAAGGCATCATTTCCCAGGCTCTAATGACCGTGACCTGTTTTAACCATTGCACATTAGAATACTCGTAAAGCTCTGGTCATTTGTTATCCTGTTTTCAAATCTTCATCTCTCAGTGAAGATGTTAGAAAAGGTCAGAACTGCTGTCAGCCCCCAGTGATAAAGAACAGGATGGTGCTTGGGGAAATGGCAGTTCCCACAGCGTTCAGGACTATAAACTCTTTAAATTGAATTGTAAAAGTTTATAACTAATAAAGAAACTCTTTTAGATGAATTTAATGTTATTTGGTCGTTTGAAATATTTCACCGATGGAAACAGATGGTAAGGTCATGAAATGGGCATCATAAAATGCGAACGTGCCCTCCCTGCTGAAGATGCAGTGATGCAGCCATGGGCTAGGTCATTATCTACTATGTTCGACTGAAGTCAGGTGCTTCTGTAGCTCCCATGACGGGAAGAGGGTCCATGGCTTCGGCTTCCAGGAAAGGAGCCAAGAAGAGCCAACAGATGTCTTTTTACGAAACAGGATAATAAAACGTTTCCCTGCTCTCTCCTTTAAGTGACCTTGACCAGTTTCTTTCTTGAGCCAGTAAGGTCACCTTAAATAAGAACGGGAATTCCCAGCCCTGCCGGGTGTGGTGGTGCAGGCCTTTAGTCCCAGCACTTGGGATGCAGAGGCAGGCTGTGAGTTCGAGGCCAGCCTGGTCTACAAAGTGAGTCCAGGACAGCCAAAGGGGGGGAAAAAAAGAAAGAAAGTAAGAAAGAAAGAAAGGGAATTCCTGAAGCTGGAGGGATGTTTTTAGTGATTGAGATCAGTGGTTTCTCTTCTAGAGGCTCTGAGTTCTCAACATTCAGGCCAACGGGTTCACACTTATGCACACACACACACATGCACACATGCATGCACTCGCGCACACACGCACATGCGCACAGAGAATATATACACACAATTAAACATAAAGTAAATCTTAACAAACAACAATGGGCATGCACTCCATGGAAGGGCAGTTTTCTATGAGGATCAGCAGCCATGAAGCTAAGCACACCCCATTACAGACTCTCTTAAGGCAGGCTCTTGGCCACTCATTCACTTAGCGAATTAGGGAAAACCTACTATATGTGCTGGGTGTCTTTTCTAGACGTTTAGGATTTATCAATGAAGAACCAGACATAGAAATTCACTTGTAATAGAGTTTCCATTGGAGCCATGTGGAAGGCCTCCAAGGACTAAGATAGAGAAGCTGATTACTGTGCACGCATAGGCACAATAGCATGTCACAAAGGGAGAAAACACAATTGGAAAAAAAAATCTGATTAAAACAGGTCAAGAATGGTGAGTAGCTAGTTGTGGTGCTACACACCTGTAGTTCCAGCACTCAGAAGGCAGAGGCAGGAGGATTACCAGCTAGATGTCTGCTTGGGCTACATAGCAAGACTATGTGGATATCTGAGAAGAACAGTGAAGTAGAGTGTTAGGTCTAAAAGCAACGACCCCTTTTCAGTCTTTCTTCCTCTTCCCTGACTTCCCTTTTTTCTCTTTCCCTTCCCTACTTCCCTTTCCTTTCTCTTCCCTCCCCATTTTCTTTTCTTTACCCTCCTCCTAGCTCCCTCCCTTCCTCTCAAACACATAAGTAGATATTAAACAAAATAAATCTAAAACCTGTGGAAGCGCTGTCCTGTCTTGCTCAATATCAGCAAAGTCTCTTGAAAGTTTTTTTCAGTTCAGTAGTTACCTTTCTAAAACGTGAATAAGTGGACACGGCAGTCAGGGGAGTTCCTTTTTGGGAAAAGAGCCTTTGGGTGAAGACGGGAGAAAAACAGACACATGCTTCCGGATGGAGAGAGCTCCAGGGAGGAGGAAGAGGTGGTAGAGCGGTGTGGATGTGAGTGTGCTCCCGTTCATCCAGCAGCAGCGTGGAGGCCAGCACATGCACAGGCATGAGGATGGAGGAAAAGGCTAGGACAGCAATGGAGGGAATGTGTGCATATCTCTGGACCATTTATGATGCCGCAAGCTATTGCTGGAACCTTCCAATGTACTTAGTGTGGTGTGGGGGTGCATTGGAGATTCCCAGGTAGATGGGTGATATGATATGACTTGTGACATATGGGTAACGTTCTGGAAGCTGGTAGAAAATATGTGTGTGCCAGGCAAGAAGTAAAGCAGGAAACCTAGGTAAGCAATAATCCTGGAGGAATGGGGCTCCTCAGACCAAAGCTGGGCATTGGACACAGTGAGAACTGTAATAGGCTTGGCAAGAGAACCGACATGTTGTCCTGTAGATCGTGTGTCAGCTGTGAAAGAAAGAGAGGGGCTGACAATGGCGCCAAAGGATGAAGCTGGCATTTCCTGGATGCAGGAGGCTGGAGGAGATGGACTTTGGTTTCCATTTAGAACAAATGGAGCTTAGGAAATATTAGTCATCCAAGCACAGGTACCCACTGGGCATGTGTTCATATGCACAATTAGAGAGAAAAGTCTGGGCCAGAGATGTGAATTTAAGGGTAATTAGCAGTGAACATGGCATTTAAAGCTGAATGCCATATGGTATGTGGTATTTATAGCCAAGGATCCGGATGAGGTTACCTGAAGGCATTCAGGTAGGTAAGGAAAGTGAGAGGTCACCTGAGGGACCTATGCTGGCCTTCCCCTAGCTGAGTGAGTGTAGATGAATCACCATGGTGACCAAACACACCTCCACACCATAACATGGATGAAGAGCTGCAAGGATGTAGCTGATAGAACAAAAATGTGCAGCTGTTCCTTGCTTGATGTGACTTCTTCTAGATCCAGGATGGACATGGGGCCTGATGACACACAAGGGAAAGGGGACAGTGTCCACAAGGCTGCTGGGTTTTGTTCAGACATTCGTTGAAAACATATCCCCCCAAAAATTAAAAAATAAAATAAAAGCCAGTGATGTACTAGGCAGTTTATTCATGTGATTGTGTGTGTGAGTTTATGTATCTGCCACATGTGTGTATGCATAAAGAGGACAGAAGGGGCCAATGGATTCCCTGAACCTAGAGTAATAGATATGGGTGTTAGGATATGGACTTCTGTCTTCTGGAAGAGCAAATACTCAGCCACTGAGCCATGTCTTGAGTCTCATGCACAACCCTTAGACCAGTGGCCTGCACCCCACTGATCCTGTGTGTGCAGGGGGACTTAGGACTCAGCAGATGCTCTTCCAACAGGACCCTCTTCATCTTTATCCATTCTGACTTTTCAGTGAGTGAAAAAGAAATGGTTGAACATGGCTTTACAAAAATCTGTCTCAGGCCATCAATGGGGGCCACATACATCATTTAAAATTTTCTAATAACCAATATAAAAAGTCAAAAGAAACTGTTCTAAGTAGTTTTAATGACATGATTTATTTATCCTAATATATTCTAAATATTGCCATTTCAATAATCATTTTAGTAATAATTCATTGGGTGTTTGATGTTATTTTTTTCTTGTTCTTTTCACCCAAGCCCCATTTCAATATTCCATTTTCATATGAATCTAGTGGTTCTGGTCATAGGAGTGTGGAGGTAGGGTTCATTTCAGTACAGGGAGTTCATTAATTTTTAATTTTTATAGAAGTTGTCTGTCTACTGGGAGGAGTGAAGAAGTGGAGCTCTGCAAGTTTCTAATATGGCATCATTCCTTTGTCGTGAGGGTTGGGTTCCAGATTGTCCTGTGGTTATCAAAATCCACACATGCTCAAGCCTTTTCTATACAACACTGCAGCAATTAATACACAACCTGCACACATGCTTCTCATAGCCAGGCTAGCTTATATCATCTATAAAAGCTAGTAAAATACAAGTGCTTTATAAACAGATGTTATGTCAAGGACAAAAAAGTCTTTGTATAATCAGTACAAACACACTGTAGTTTTAAAAAAGCATTCTCAGGGTGGGTAGTGGTGGTGGCGCACGCCTTTAATGCCACAACTCAGGAGGCTGAGGCAGGCAGATGTCTGTGAGTTCAAGACCAGATCTCTGTGGTCTACAGAGCTACTTTCAGGACAGCCATGACTATACAGGAAACAAAAACAAAAACAAAAGAAGGGAGAGGAAGAGGAGGAGGAGGAAGAGAAGAGGAAGAAGAAGAGGAAGAAGAAGAAGAAGAAGAAGAAGAAGAAGAAGAAGAAGAAGAAGAAGAAGAAGAAGAAGAAGAAGAAGAAGAGAAAATTCAAGCAAAGCCACAGATGTACACCTTTGTTTAGGTTGACCAGAATATGTTTTTCTTTCGTGAAATTAAAAACATACTGGATTTCTGCTTTTATATTACAATGAAGATGAATGTGCCGTAATTTGAGACATTTCCCCCTTTAAATTTCAATATTTTAGTCTAAATGTTTATATATTTCTAAATAAAGTAGGACAGCTTATGTTTATATGAAAATAAAACCCATTCAAAATATATTAACAGTTTAAATGATGGTTCATCTTCATTGTCAACATGATTGGACATAGAATTACCTGGAAGACTATCTCATGTCTGTCAAGGTGCGTGTGGAGAGTTTTACCTGAGGAAAGAAGACCTATAATTACTGTGGGTGGGCCCACCCAATGTGCCAGGGTCCCACCCTGAACAGAAAGAAGAAAAAACCTGATTATAAGCATTTGCTGTTCTCTGCTCCCTGATTGCAACGCAGTGTGAGCAGCTTCCAAGCTCTCACTGCCATGATGAACTGTGTCCCTCAAACCGTGAGCCAAAGCAAACCCAAAACAAATGCAGCAGGATTCTCAGTGTGTGTGTGCGCGTGTGTGCGTATGTGTGTGTGTAAGTGTGTGTATGAGTGTGTGAGTGTGTGCGTGTGAATGCCAGTGTGTGTGAATGCCAGTGTGTGAGTGTGTGTCTGTATGTGTATGTGAGTGTGTCTGAGTTTATGTGTATATGAGTGAGTGTGTGATTGTGTGAGTGAGTGTGCGACTGTGTGAGTGTATGAGTGAGTGTGTGAGTGTGTGAGTGTGTCTTATGCGAGTGTGTGTATGTGAGAGAGTATGTGTATATGAGAGAGAGTGTGTGTGTATGTGTGTGTGTGTGTGTGTGTGTGTGTGTGTGTGTGTATTTTAGGAGACACATGCATGGTTTTTAAATGAAAAGAAGCTTATACTTGCTAGGCAGGATTACCTGGAACACAAAGAGCCAGTTGGTAGCTGGGCTGTGATAGCCGAGTGCCCACCAGAGTTCCATGCTGCACACCTAATCCTCAGGATCTCAGGTTAGGGTCATGTCTCATGCAAAGGTGACTCAGAAACAGAGTTCCTGGTCCTAAATGAAACACCCTACCACCATCAAGTTTCAGGGAACACCACAGAAGAGGAGACAGAGAGCGTCCTGTGAAATGCTGCCTTCCGGGCATGACACAGCTACTACACTCATGGACTGAAAACAGATATGGTACTTGTACAAGAATGATGCAAGGTCAAGCAGCCCAGATCCCAGCATAGACAAGTAGACGAATCTCCTAGCCCCAACGTTACTGAGAAGCTATGATAGCTATGCGGAGAGAGAGAGTGTGTGTGTGTGTGTGTGTGTGTGTGTGTGTGTGTGTGTGTGTATCATTCTTTTTTGAGGATGTGTCTGTAGGAGATTTCCCATGATCCAGTGGATGGCACCATGCACGTATGAACAGTATTGAGAGAGAGAGAGAGAGAGAGAGAGAGAGAGAGAGAGAGAGAGAGAGAGAGAGAGAGAAGAGAGAGAGAAGTGCATATATGTATAAAATTCTCAAAATAAAGGCAATAGAAGAATTGAAATAAAAATTTTTTTAACACATTTTTATTGAAAAATAAAATAATTCATATTACATCTCATTTTCTATCCCATCCCCTACATCCTCCCATTCCTCCCTCCCTCCCGCTTTCACCCCAATCCCCTTCCCTATGACTGTGACCAAGGGGGACCTCCTCCCCCTGAATATGGTGCTAGGGTATCAAGTCTCTTCTTGGTAGTCCGCTATCCTTCCTCCGAGTGCCATTGGGCCTCCCCCACAAAGGGGCATGGCCAAATATGGGGCACCAGAGATCCTGTGAAAGTCAGTCCCCAGTCTCCACTTAACAGTGGAGAATGTTCTGTCCCTTGGTTAGATCTGGGTGGGGTTTGATGATGACTGCACATTTTGTCCTTGGTTGGTGCCTTTGATCAAGCAGAACCCCTGGGCTCAGATCCACCCATCATAATGTTCCTCTTGTAGGTTTCTAGGACCCTCTGGATCCACCTACTTCCCTATCCCCTATATTTTTCTCACCTAGAGTCTCAATAGGATGTCCTCACCTCTATCCCACTTTCCTGGTAGGTGCAGACTTTCATGGGACCTGCCCCTTGGGCTAGTGTCCAGTTATAAGTGAGTATATACCATTTGAGTCTCTCTGCTTCTGGGTTAGCTCACTCATTATGATCATTTCTAGTTCAATCCATTTGTCCACAAATTTCGGGAATTCCCTGTTTTTAATAGCTGAGTAGTATTCCGTATGTAAATGTACCACAGTTTCTTTATCCATTCTTCTACTGAGGGACACTTAGGCTGTTTCCATGTTCTAGCGATTATGAATAAGGCTGCTATGAACATGGTTGAGCAAATTTTCTTGTTGTGTGCTGGAGCATCTTCTGGGTATATTCCAAGGAGTGGAATAGCTGGGTGTTGAGGAAGCCCTATTCCCATTTTTCTGAGATAGCACCAGATAGCTTTCCAAAGTGGCTGTACTAGTTTGCATTCCCACGAGCAATGAAGGAGTGTTCCTCTCTCTCCACATCCTCGCCAGCATGTATTGTCACGTGAATGTTTGATTTTAGCCATTCTGATGGGTGTAAGATGGAATCTCAGAGTTGTTTTGATTTGCATTTCTCTGATGACCAGAGATGTTGAGCATTTCTTTAAGTGTGTCTCAGCCATTTGATATTCCTCTGTTGAGAATTCTCTGTTTAATTCTGAGCCCCATTTCTCAATTGGGTTATTTGGTTTGGTGGCGTTTAATTTCTTGAGTTCTTTATAAAGTTTGGATATTAGACCTTTGTCAGATGCAGGGTTGGTGAAGATTATTTCCCAGTCTGTAGGCTGTCGCTTTGTTCTTTTGACAGTGTCTCCGGCCTTACAGAAGCTTCTCAGCCTCATGAGGTCCCATTTATTAATTGTTGACCTTAAGGCCTGGGCTGTTGGTGTTCTGTTCAGGAAGTTGTCTCCTGTGCCAATGTGTTCCAGGCTCTTCCCCACTTTTTCTTCTAACTGATTTAGTGTCTCTGGTTTTATATTGAGGTCTTTAATCCATTTGGACTTGAGCTTTGTGCATGGTGACAAGTATGGTCCAATTGCATTTTTCTACATGTAGAAATCCAGTTAGACCAGCACCATTTGTTGAAGATGCTATCCTTTTTCCATTGAATAGATTTGGCTTCTTTGTCAAAAATCAGGTGACTATATGTGTGTGGATTCATATCTGGGTCTTTAATTCGATTCCATTGATCAACCAGCCTATTGCTGTGCCAGTACCATGCTGTTTTAACTACTATTGTTCTATAGTACAGCTTGAGATCAGGTATGGAGATTCCTCCTGAGGATCTTTTATTGTATAAGATTGTTTTAGCTATTCTGGGTTTTTTGTTTTTCCATATAAAGTTGAGAATTGACCTTTCAATGTCTTTAAAAAATTGTGTAGGTATTTTGATAGGGATTGCATTGAATCTGTAAATTGCTTTTGGTAAAATGGCCATTTTTACTATGTTGATTCTCCCAATCCATGAACAAGGGAGATCCCTCCATCTTCTCAAGTCACCTTCAATTTCTTTCTTTAGGGACTTAAAGTTTTTTTTTTCAAACAAGTCTTTCACTTGCTTGGTTAGCGTTACTCCTAGGTATTTTAAATTGCTTGTGACTAACGTGAAGGGTGTAGATTTCCTAATTTCTTCCTCTGTGTGATTGTCATTTGTATATAGGAAGGCTACTGATTTTTTTGAGTTAATTTTGTAACCAGCCAGTTTGCTGAACGTGCTTATCAACTGAAGGAGTTCTCTGGTGAAATTTTGGGGGTCACTTATGTACACTATCATACCATCTGCAAATAGGGATAGTTTGACTTCTTCCTTTCCCATTTGGATCCCCTTGATCTCCTTGTGTTGTCTTATTGCTCTGGCTAGAACTTCAAGAACTATATTGAAAAGATATGGAGAAAGTGGGCAGCCTTGTCTGGTCCCTGATTTTAGAGGAATTTCCTTGAGTATCTCTCCATTTAATTTGATGTTGGCTATTGGCTTGTTGTATATAGCCTTTATTATGTTGAGATAAGTGCCTTGTATCCCCGATCTCTCCAACACTTTAAACATGAATGGGTGTTGGATTTTGTCAAATGCTTTTTCTGCATCTAAGGAGATGATCATGTGGTTTTTTTCTTTAGTTTGTTTATATGGTGTATTACATTGATGTATTTCCATATATTAAACCATCCCTGCATGCCTGGAATGAAGCCTACCTGGTCATGATGAATGATATCTTTGATATGTTCTTGTATTCTTTTTGCGAGTATTTTATTGAGTATCTTTGCATCTATGTTCATAAGAGAAATTGGTCTGGAGTTCTCTTTTTTTGTTGGGTCTTTGTGAGGTTTAGGTATCAATGTGACTGTGGCCTCATAGAAAGAATTTGGTAATGTTCCATCCAATTCTATCTTTTGGAGTAGCTTGAAGAATATTGGTATTAGCTTCTCTTTGAAGGTCTGATAGAATTCTGCACTGAAACTATCTGGCCCTGGGCTTTTTTTGGTTGGGAGACTATCAATGATTGCTTCTATTTCTATAGGAGAAATAGGCCTATTTAATTTGTTTATCTGATCTTGATTCAATTTTGGCAAGTGGAATCTATCAAGAAAAATGTCCATTTCCCTTAGATTTTCAAATTTTGTGGCATATATGCCTTTAAAGTAGGATCTTATAATTCTTTGTATTTCTTCGGTGTCTGGTGTTATGACTCCCTTTTCATTTCTGATTTTGTTGATTTGGATACTGTCCCTCTGCCTTTTAGTTAGTTTGGCTAACGGTTTGTCTATTTTGTTGATTTTCTCAAAAAAACAGCTCCTGGTTTTGTTGATTCTTTGAATTTTTCTTTTTGTTTCTAATTTATTGATTTCATCTCTGAGTTTGATTATTTCCAGACGTCTACTCTGCTTGGGTGATTCTGCTTCTTTCTTTTCTAGGGCTTCCAGATGTGTTGTTAAGTTACTTATGTGGGATGTTTCCAATTTCTTTTTAAAGGCACTTAGTGCTATGAATTTTCCTCTTAGCACTGCTTTCAATGTGTCCCACAAATTTGGGTATGTTGTTCCTTCATTTTCATTGAATTTCAGGAAGCCTTTTATTTCTTCCATGACCCATGTGTCATTAAGTAGAAAGTTGTTTAGTTTCCATGTGTGAGTAAGCTTTTTGTTATTTCTGTTGTTGTTGAAGTCCAGCCTTAGACCATGGTGATCTGATAAGATACAAGGTATTATTTCAATATTCTTGTATCTGTTGAGGCTTGCTTTGTGACCTACTATGTGATCAATTTTGGAAAAGGTTCCATGGGGTGCTGAGAAGAAAGTATAGTCTTTTGTGTTTGGGTGGAAAGTTCTGTACACATCTGTTAGATCCATTTGATTCATGGCATTGGTTAATGATGTTATTTCTCGGCTTAGTTTCTGTTTCAAAGACCTGTCCTTCAGTGAAAGTGGAGTGTTGAAGTCTCCCACTATTAATGTGTTGGAATCAATGAGTGGTTTAAGCTTTGTTAATAGTTCTTTTACAAATGTGGGTGCCCTTGTATTTGGAGCATAGATGTTCAGAATTGTGATGTCATCTTGGTTGATTTTACCCTTGATGAGTATGAAGTGTCCTTCCTCATCTCTTTTGATTAATTTTGGTTGAAAGTCTATTTTGTTGGATATTAGGATGCCTACACCTGCTTGTTTCCTGTGACCATTAGCTTGGAATATTTTTTCCCAGCCTCTTACCCTGAGGTAATGTCTGTCCTTGTGGGTGAGATGTGTTTCTTGGATGCAGAAGAATGTTGGGTCTTGTTTATGCAACCATTCTGTTAGTCTATGTCTTTTTATTGGAGAATTGAGACCATTGATGTTCAGAGATATTAATGACCAGTGACTGTTAAGTCCTTTCATTTTGATGATTCTTTAAGTTGAGGGTTTGTGAGGTTGTGATTTTGCGATAGTGTAGTTATCTATTTCCTGTGTAGTTTTGGTTGTAACTCATTCCTGTGCAGTGGAGTTTTCCTTCTAGTAGCTTCTGTAATGCTGGATTTGTGGATAGGTATTGGTTGAATTTGTTCCCGTCATGGAATATTTTGTTTTCTCCATCTACGGTTATTGATAGTTTTGCTGGGTACAGTAGTCTAGCCTGGCATCTGTGCTCTCTTAGGGTTTGCAGGACCTCTGTCCACGCCCTTCTGGCTTTCATGGTCTCAGCTGAGAAGTCGGGTGTAATTCTGATAGGTTTGCCATTGTATGTTACTCTGTCTTTTTCCCTTGCAGCTTTAAAATTTTTTTCTTTAGTCTGTATATTTTGTGTTTTGATTATTATATGGCGGAAAGATTTTCTTTTCTGATCTATTCTATTTGGTGTTCTATAGGCCTCTTGTACGTTCATATGCATCTCCTTCTTCAGATTGAGAAAATTTTCTTCTATAATTTGATTGAAGATATTTTCTGGGCCATGGAGTCGGGCGTCTTCTCTATCCTCAATGTCTATTATTCTCAGGTTTCTTCTTTTCATGGTGTCCTTGATTTCTTGGATGGTCTGTGTTAGGAACTTTTCTGATTTAGCATTTTCCTTGATGGTTGATTCGAGTTCTACAATTGTATCTTCAAGTCCCGAAATTCGTTCCTCCGTTTCCTGGATTCTGTTTGAGAAGGTCATCTCTTTGTTGGCTGCTTTCTTCTCTATGGTCTCTTGGTCACATTTTTCTTCTGTGTGTTCCTTTATCATAGATTCCATTTTTTTTATTTCCTCATCTGTCTGTTTGTATTTTCCTGAAATTCTTCCAGTGCCTTTCTATATGACTCTTTTATGTCCTCCACCTGCTTGGTTGCCTCCTCCCGCAGTTGTTTACAGATTTCATTCCTTTCTTCCATTATCATCTTCCTTACTAAGGACTTGAGGTCATTTTCTTGTATTTCAATTGTTTTTGGGCTCTCTGGGTTGCTTTCATTGGGACTGTTGGGATCTGGAGATTCCAAACTGTTTTGGTTTTTGTTTGCATTCTTTCGCTGTCCTCTTGTCATTTTGGTGTCTCTGATGTTGGGAGGTAGCTATGGTGACCTTTACTCTGAGGTGTCCAGCCTTTCCCGAGGGGGTGGGAGATCCTGCCAAGGCTGTGTGTAGTGTCCACACTAGGTTCTAACTGCTGGGATCTGCAGGGTTAGGCCCTGCGCTCTGTTCCAATATGGGCCCGGTATGGCCCCGCTGGCTGCACACTGCTATCTCTGAGCTAGATGGACCCAAGCAGCTCAGTAACCAGCACTCTGTTCCAAAGTGTGCCTGGTTTGGCGCCCCGAATTGTGCGCACTTTCTCTGATCTAGGAGGACCCAAGCAGCTCAATACCCCGTGCATTGTTCCAAAGTGGGCAGGGTATGGCGCCGCAGGCCGGGCGCCGCTCTCTCTGAGCTAAGTGGGCCCAGTTGCCTGTGTTTCCACGCGGCGTGGGAGTCCTCAGCAGATTTGCGTGGGACAGGTGGATGGGACCAAGGGCAGCTTCCCCTGTTTCCCTGTAACTTCTACCGGCCCGGGGCTCTGGTACCAACCCGCACTCTGAACTCGGGCTTTATCTACCAGCTGCAGCCCGCAGGTGGGTTCCATCCGAGCATCCGGAGAGTGAGTTCAGGGCCTCCATGGACTGATACTTGACTCTGGGCCAGGCCCACCGGTGGTCTGCACTGTGTGGGACCCAACTCACCTAAAGTTCCCTGGATTTAACAGTCTGTGGCTCCATTCAAGTCCCTGGTCTCCGTGCAGTTGATCAGATACAGTGCTTGCTGGGTGCCGCCATCTTGAGGATCTGAAATAAAAAATTAATAGGCCATTGAACAATGTTTTAAACTCACATAGGACTGAAAAAAGTTTCAATGATGTAAAATCAAATTATTTCTGGATGCGGGGCTTTTCAGAGGCTCTTCTGTGCATGTACCAGCTGTGCCTTGCCAGGTGCCCACAGTGTAGGTGGAGCTCTCCAGCTTACCTAGCTGATGATCACAATAACCTGGAGTCAGATTATTCTGGAACTTCCATAAGGAAGCGATGACTTAGCTGCTTTGCACCATCTGTTCGCCAAGTGACACAAGCCTGATCAGTCAAACTCGCCTGGAGCAGGCCATTGTGAATCCAGCCTGACTTCTCCTGCAAGCTGGAAACTTTTTTCCTGAATAGAATCTCAACCAAGGTGGAAGAAACAAATGGCTTCCCTACTGCTAGCACTTCTGCCCCATCTGTGTCAGGAAACACCATAAAAAGAAAGAGAGAATCTAGCAGCAATAAATATGCAAATTCCAGCTCTCTTCAGCAATGGCTCTGGAGGACAGCATTTCCCCCCTCACCACCTCGGGGGTCCCTAAGCAGGCTTGAAAGTGTTGACAAAGCATTTTAAAGCCATCTAGCTAGCTTTTGTTTGGATGCTAGCAATCTGTGAGCCACATTCCCAGGGAATTTCGATAGAGTCTCTTTCTCTTTCTCATCCTCTCCCTCCCTCCACCATATACTCTTTCTACTGTCTCTCCCCTCCCTCCCTTTCTTTCATCCATTTCTTCCTGTCTTCCTCCTCTCCCCGCCCCTTTCCATTCTTATTCCTTGGCAGTTTTGCCATTGGATGGACAAATTACAGCTCATTTAATTATCTGCCTGCCGAGCTCAGGTTGCTGCACAAAAAAATCCCTTTCTATGCCATTGGTGAGGTAATGCCTGAAATGTGTTTTCTATCATTCATTCTTCTGTTCCAGTCTTCTCTTGACATCAAAGGAGCTTTGCCTGTGGAAGGATGAGGTCCTGTTGTCAGGGTGGAAAATGTCCTGCTTGGATCCTGGCTTCTGTGCCTGAGTGAATCCCGTGCCCAAGGCATCCTGTATGTCTGTCTTTGTCGTCCTTAGCAAGGGGACAGCAGTGCTGTCTCATCCAGGACTGCAGCTGGAGACTGAGAAGGAAGAGGAAATCTTGTGGTTGATGCTCAACTTGTGTTTGGGTCTAGTGTTTAAGCCCAAAGATGGCTGTGTCCTGAGATTTGCATGGTGCTTACCCGACCAAGGTTTTCTAGAGCATTCTACACATCCATTATTGCAAGACTGCAGGATCCTCAGAGCAAGGAATATGGAGGAAACAGAACCACATATCTCTGGTCAGAGTTAGAGCTTGGCAGAATCGCGGCAGGACAGTGCTCCTGCAGGGACAGTACAGTTAAGAGCCATGAGAGTTTTGGAGTGTGGCCTATAGCCAGGAGAGCTGCATGTCAGGCCTATAGGTTCACTGATGAAAATGATAACTTCGAAGTTGATACTGCCTCCAGCGTGAGAGCCTTGACCCTCTCTTCTCAGCTCTCTCACCTGTTGGCTTTGGGCAATTATGTAAGAACCTCGTGTTCCTCATCCTTGGTAGATAAGGCCATGGTACAACAGGTGCGCCATCAGGAAGGCTGGTTCAGAAGACGAATGGAGGCCACCTTTGTGTGTTTTGGCCATATGGTAAGCACCTGGCTCACGTTACAAATTATAAACTGGGTGACAGATTGGTTCTGTGCCCATCTCAAGTATAATAGCATGTGATCTTACACTTTCTGGTAAAGATTTTGGCATCAGCATTTATAAACAGAGCATCAGGTCCAAAAGGAAAATGTAACATCTTTAAGTGCATCATCAATAAGTCATCCCGCCCTCCCCCCCATTAATCATGTGTGGAAATATACACTCAACTGTGAACAGCGAAGAAAGCTTTATAAATGTTTACTCTTAAGTAACTGCTCAAGGTGCCATTCGAGAGACTCTGGGGGACAGCTCTGCTCCTCAGGTGCTCAGCAATGCCTGGAGATATTTTTGATTCTCACAGGTAGGGAGAGAACTTTTCCCTGGCTTCTGGAAAGTAAAGAGCAGAGGCACAGCCAGAGTCTCGCAATGCACAGCTCTCTCCCCGGCAGGCAGGGAATGTTCTCAGCACTGAAGGAGGGGTTTGGCTTGGTGTCTTAGAAGTGTGTGGTTTAGGACTGTGATGTGGCCCAGCTGGTAGAGTGCTTGCTTAGCATGTGTGAAGCCACAGGTTTGATCTCAGCTCAGTGTAACCTGGCTATCACGGCCCGTGTCTGTAAATTCTAGTACTCTCGAGGCAGAGGCAGGAAGATCAAGAGTTCAAAGTCATCTTTTTGTTTTTGAGTTTTTTCTTTTCTTTTTTCTTTGAGACAGTTTCTCTGTGTAGCCTTGGCTGTCCTAGACTCACTTTGTAGATCAGGCTGGCCTTGAACTTTACAGCGATCCACTTGCCTCTGCTTCTCGAGTGCTGGGATTAAAGGCTTGTGCCACCATACCCACCATGCACGGCTCAAAGTCATCCTTAGCTAGCTACATGTAAATTCAAGTTCAGTCTGGGACATGAGACCCTACTTCAGAAAAAGAAAAAAGAGGTGTGTGTGTGTGTGTGTGTGTGTGTGTGTGTGTGTGTGTGTGTATGTGTCTTATGTCAGATTCTCTCAGAGTCAGTACATCTTGAAGAGAAATAATTAATAATAAAATCACTTTCAGTGTCTGTAAAGTTTTGAAGCAAGTAGCTTTTCTGGCCATATGTCTCAGTAACGGATACCAGGACATGAGCACTTCCTGGAATGCGTTTGTCAGATGGCAGGATCAGGACTGAGACTTGGCCTGAGAAGTACAGACAAATGTTCTGCTCAGGAATGGCTTTGCTGGTTTTAAAAACTTAAGTTATGTGTACGTGTATATGTATGTGCATGCATATAGGTCTGTGAGTATGTGTATGTGAGTATAGTACCCAGTAGCTGGGGTTACAGGAGCCTGTGAGCTGCTCAATATGAGTGCTGGGAACTGAACCCAGGTCCTCTACAAGGGCTGCCTGTATTCCTAAGTGCTGAGCTATCTCTCTGACATCTTAGGAATATTTTTACTGGATCCAAGCAACAAGCAAATAGACAACCCAGATGTACTGCTTGGTAGCAAGAACACTAAGTAAGTAAGACTCCAATAAAAGCAGGAAGAACCTTTGCATCTAGAAGACATTTCTTAGAAAATCCGTAAAATAGACATGTAATGTAGGAAGAGAAAATGAATTCTAGAGAGTGACAAGGATAATGGTGACTGTGATGATAACTGTGATGGTGATGGTGATGATATTGTTGATGATGGTGGTGGTGGGGACTGAGATGGGCGATGATAATGAGGGTAATGATAGTGATTATGATGAAGTTGATGGTGGTGGTGGCGATGATCATGGTGGTGGTGATGATCGTGGTGGTGGTGATCATGGTTGTGCTGGTGATCATAGTGGTGATGATTGTGGTGGTGATGGTGATCGTGGTGGTGGTCATCATAGTAGTGGAAATGATCATGGTGATGGTAATGATCATGGTGGTGGTGATGATGGTGGTGGTGATGGTGATCGTGGTGGTGGTAATCACGGTGGTGGTGATGATCATGGTAATGATGATTATAGGGTTGGTGACAGTGATAGGTGATGATAATAATGGTAGTCATGGTGACGATGATAATGATGGTGATGTCAGCTATTTGTTAAATATAGATATAATTTCAATAATGGCAGTTAAATAAAAACAAAAAGAGAACTGAGCTCTGGAGCTCCTCTCCCAAACATGTCACCTACAAGCAGTGTGAATCTGAGCTATTAAGTTTTCTCCTGTATACCTTACATTTTAAGGTGTAATATAGGCACAGTTATAGTGTTACAGTTAATCTTGAAGGTGAGATTGGTTGAATCTGACAGCACAGAGAACGCACATCTGGGTGGATCTGGGTGGATGCTGCCTAAAATGATTACCTGAAAGAGGTGTGGAAACCCCGCTCTCCCAAGAATGGGAGGTACCTTCTGGTGACAGACCATATACAATGTCTGAGGGGAAAGCTGTGCTTTGCCTGCCTACCCAAACTCTTGCTGGGGAGGATATCTACCGTCCCGATGCCTCTATTTTTTTTTTTTTTTTCTGCCGGAAGAACCCAGCCTCTTCAGTCTTCCAATGTGAACCAAAGAGCTATGGCTCCTGGACTACTAAGCTGTCTATCCTCTTGGACCAACAGGCTACTCTGGAGAGCAGATGGACTCATGGAAGTTGATCTGATGAACCCTTTTTGCAATATAACGTGGTTCTATCAGTTTCTTTAGAGAACTTGGCTGATACCTATAGCATATGCCCTGAATTGCTTGGGGGAGGTGACTGATGTGTTTGCCTCTAGTAAGTGAGAGTTAAAAATAATTCCAATCACCCAGAAACAGGGTGAAGGGTGACGGTTAAAGGTGAAGAAACTGAGTCAGAGTCCCTACAAATACTGCACAGCTCAATGGAGCTGGATTCTAAAACCCATCGAGCAAGCATTTGGTAAGCCTTGGAGAGGACCAGGCAGATATTAGGGGGAAATAATTGCGTGTGGCAGAGAAGAAAAAAAAATCATCTTCTCTTCTTTTAGGTTTGGTGACCCTAGAAATTAAGTGGAGAAAGACAGCACACTAGGAGAAAAAAAAATTATTTCATTAGAAGGGAAGTGGCACAGGTATAGAATCAGACTTGGAGGCTTATGTAGTATTTTGACAAAGGCCTATGAATTTGTAGAGAACTTATGGAAAGATTAAGAAGGCTCTGAGCTTGCAGAAATGTATGGACGATAGCTGTTGTTGATGGGTAATTTTCTAGGATACATCTCTCTCTCTCTCTCTCTCTCTCTCTCTCTCTCTCTCTCTCTCTCTGTGTGTGTGTGTGTGTGTGTGTGTGTGTATGTGATGTGTATGTGGGTGTATGTGGGTGTATGCAGAGGTCCAGCGCACTGAATGTGGGAGATAATTTTGATTATGTTAACTAAGATGGGAATACAAGCCCACTGTGGGTAGCACCCATTCCCTAGGCAGGGAATCCTGGGTTGTTTGTGGATGGAGAGGTGAGCTGAGCACCAGCACACATTTATTCATTGCTGTCTGCTCTTTACTGTGGATCTGCACAACTAGCTGCTTCGAGGTCCTGCTGCCTTAACTTCCCTACAGTGCTAGATTGTGACCTGGGATTTTGAGCCAAATAAACTCCTTTTCTCCCTTAGTTTGCCTCCCCCCCCCCCCAGGATATTTTATCTCAGGAAACACAGTTAAAATAAAGGCTAATGTAACAAGGTGTCTTCTTCAGATTTTTCCCAGATGCTTTGGGTAAGGAGTGTAGTGTCCTTGCCATAAGTTAGAGTATTGTCTTTTCTGCAGGAGAAAGGGATGAGTGAAGCAGAATTGCTGGAGACTGAGGTAAAAACCTCACAAAACTAGCATATGCAAAACTAAAAACTGTTGGCAAGTGTGAAGGCTGGAACTCCACCCCCAAACCAAGGCACAGTAAATTTAGCCACTGGCACAAAACCAGAGGCAATCCAGATTGTCTGAAGGCAACCTATAGCTTATTATACTAAAATCTGGGTGCAGATGTTAAGAAGACAAAGTTGTATATAGAATTATATGTAACAGCATGCAGGGAGAAGCTCACACTATGCAAAGGAGCCCAAAGTCTTACTTATGCAAATGATCCAAAAGACCTCACATTAAGTCATGTGACCTAAAAGCCCAGCTCTTTCAAGCAATGGACCATTTGCGCTGGTGAATTTTCTCTCTTTGCTCCAGCCTGTATCCCCCCCGCCCCTTGGAAATATCTTTTCCTTTCTTTCTTTTTTTTCTTTTTAAAATTTTTCTTATTTTACTTTAGTTATTTAATCACTTTACAGCCTGATTCCAGCTTCCTCTCACTCCCCTCCTTTCAGTCCCACCCTTACATTCCCCCCTCCCCATTCTATCTTCTTCTTCTTTTCAGAGAAGGGCAGGCCACTAAGGGGTACCAACCTACCCTGGTACCCCAAGTCACAGCAAGAATAAGCACAACTTCTCCCACTAAGGCCAGACAAGCCAGTTAAGCTAGGGGAAAGGGATCCAAAGACAGGCAACAGAGTCAGAGACAGCCCCTACCCCCTTTGTTAGGGGACCCACAGGACGACCAAATTGCACATCTGCTACATATGTGTAGGGGCCGTAGGTCTGGCCAATAGAAGCTCTTTGGTTGGTGGTTCAGTCTCTGTGTGCCCCCATTGGCCCTGGTTAGTGTACTCAGTAGGTCTTCTTCTTGTTTCCTTGAACCCTCTACCTCCCTCAACCCCACCCCACTCTTCCACAAGACTGCCCAAGCTTGACCTATTATTTGGCTGTGGGTCTCTGCATTTGTTTCCATCAGCTGCTGGATGAAACCTCTCAGAAGACAATTATGCTAGGCTCTTGTCTGCAAGCATAGCAGAGTATCATTAATAGTGTTAGGGATCGGTTGTCTCTCATTGAGTAGGTCTCAAGTTGGGCCAGTCATTGGTTTATCATTCTCTCAAATTCTGCTCCATATTTATCCTTACATTTCTTGTAGGCAAGACAAATTTTGGGTCAAAGATTTCATGGATGGTTTGTTGTCCTCTCTCTCCTGGAAGTCCCACCTGGCTACAGAAGGTGGCTTCTTTAGGCTCTATGTTCCCCATTGTTAGGGGCTTTCAGCTAGCGTCACCTTAATAGACTCCCAGGGGCCTCCCCTGTCCCAGAGATGATACCCCACCATTTTTTTTTCTCTCTCCGGGTCCTCCCCCTCTCCTTGCCCTCCTATACCTGATCCCCACCCACACAGCTCCCTCTGTCCATCTATTTCAGATGACTATTTTATTTCCTCTTCTGCATGAGATTCAAGCATCTTCCCTTGTGTCCTCCTTGGCTTCTTTGGGTCTGTGTGTTGTAGCATGGTTATTCTGTACATTATGGCTAATGTCCACTTATAAGTGAATATACACCATATGTGTCGGGTTATCTCACTTAAGATGATCTTTTCTAGGTCTATCTATTTACCTACAAATCGCATAATGTCTTTGTTTTTAATAGCTGAATAGTATTCCACGTGTAAATGTACCACATTTTCTCTATCCATTCTTCAGTTGAGGAACATGTAGGTTGTTTCCAGTTTTTGGCTATTACAAATAAAGCTTCTGTGAACATAGCTTAACCAATATCCTTGTGATATGGTGGAGAATTTTTTTTTTTTGGTATATGTCCAGGAGTGGTATAGCTGGGTATAGCTGGGTAGAAGGAAATATACCTTTTCTTAAGAAACTATCTCTATCTCTGTTTCTGCCATAACTGTACATCTCTTCTCCATTTTTTGTTTGATATACAAGAATCTGGAACTCCTGGTAGGTGCCCACCAAACTCCAGTTCTATATAACAGAGGCAAGTGTGAGGGGTGCAAGTAGAGAGAACTTAATTTTCTGTCCCCACTGCTTCTCAACTGCCTCCTGCTCAAAATAACCCTTTATGTCAAAATGACATGTGTCCAGGTGGCATGTTCTGAACCCCTTGACTATTGAACGAAGTGATTGCTCTTCTTTAAGCTGTTTTCCTTTTTTCTCATCATAAAAGGCAACCTTTGAGTTTTCAAATTTCTGCTAAAGATATTAAAACATTCAAATAATATAGATGGTGAGTGTAACATTTGGCAATTGCCCATGGAGAAATAGCAAGAGCTCATTAAACAAACAAACAAACAAACAAAGAATGAACTCCTGACGAAGACAGTTTATCTCCAGAACCTTGTCTTTCCTGATTTCACCAACTATGTTTTAGCTATGGCTGTAGCTTTTAGGAGAGAGAGAGAAAGAGAGAGAGAGAGAGAGAGAGAGAGAGAGAGAGAGAGAGAGAGAGAGAGAGAGAGAGAGAGAGACAGAGACAGAGACAGACAGAGACAGAGAGACAGAGACAGAGACAGAGACAGAGACAGAGACAGAGACAGAGACAGAGACAGGCAGACAGACAGACAGATCTTTAGGCTGACTAGCAAATTTTGGGCATATGTGTAGGTGTATGGATATTTGTGTGTGTGTGTATGCC
This sequence comes from Acomys russatus, assembly GCF_903995435.1. Taxonomy (NCBI): domain Eukaryota; kingdom Metazoa; phylum Chordata; class Mammalia; order Rodentia; family Muridae; genus Acomys; species Acomys russatus. Next base: position 20,081,747 of record NC_067140.1, read on the forward strand.
TACATATGGATATGTATTTTGGTTACAGACTTGGAGCAGTTTTTATCATGTAATCAAGTACTAACAAATATAATAGCATTTGATGGTTTTGACATTGGAATCATGGGACTGGCTTGGAGTCAAGTTCGTCATTACATTTAGTTGCTCAGCCCTGAATTTGACCCTGGGTCTGGATTGAAATGGATGGTTTGGTAGCTTGGATGCTCTCTATGGCTGGCCAGGATGGAGATATGAAGGGAGCTGATAAGCATGGTGTGTGCCCACCCCATGAAGACTCTCTGCTGGCACCTTCATGACAGCTGCAGGGCTGATAGTAACAGCACCACTGGACTGTGGCAGTCACAGCCACAAGACTATGCATTCTTCTGTTTTTCTTTTTTCCATTGCTTACATTTTTTTCCTAAGTCATTCACTATTTTTCTGCTTGGTTTCTTGGCTTTGTCGTCTGATGATGACTGAGTCAAAGGAAGACTAGAACAGAGATGCTGTTGTTGATTCTGCTGCATTTTTTGATGCAACTTCCAGAGGCTGAGTACAGCATGGGCCACTTACTGGTATCAATTCTGTGACTGCTCCAGCCTCCAGATTTTCCTCCAAGTTCATTCTTTGCTTTTAAATATTTTTGATATTGGTTTATTGGAGGTTTATATTCTAGGGAGTTCTGTATACTTTTGAACTAGTAATTCCGTTTCTGAGACTTAACATTAAAGAAAGAGAATGTTTAGTAAAGCAATGGGAAGGTAGACATTAAGGACGACCATGTTCCCATTATTTTGTAATTCATTGCTCAAGTATATTCTTTGTAGACATGGCTTTGCTGTGAGGCTAAAAATGTTCTCAAATTTGTGACAGTCCGGCTTTTGAGTCCCAAGTGCTGAGGTTATAGCATATGCCATTATACATGGATCATAGTTTTAGAAATGAGCTAAAATCGTCATTTTTATTATTACTTTCTTTCTTTTTTTCCCTTTTTACATCTATTCCTTTTCAAGTGTATACTTATCAGGAAAGCCAAGAAATAAGCTGGAAAATTAAAATAAATAATGTTAGTGAGATGTGAATGAAAAGTTTTATAAAGATGTATAAAACAAACTAGTCAGGAAAGGCATTACCACAGATTGACCCTGAAGAAAGGACAGTAGGATAGCGAGGTGGTTGTGAGACAAGTGCACATGGGGTAAAGGAATTGAGGTCAGTCAGTGTCTAGCATGCTCGAGTCAAAGCAGGGAGTTGTGTGCAGAATGAAATAAACTTAGGAAACGGTGAGAAAACTGACAGGTGTGGGAAAGGCACCAAGAATGCAGGAATTGTTTGGTCCTTATTGGCTTTAATTAAGTGTGAAATAAGAAAGAATGACAAGATTCTGGGCAGAGGAGTAGCATGATCTGGTTTACATTTTATCAGATCACCTGTAGCCACAGAATGGAAAATAAGTGACTAGAGCAACCCAACCTCATATAGAGGTGCAGTAAGGAGCCGCTGTGGACATCAGTACAGTGAGAAGCCAGTGTAGACATTAGCACAGTAAGGAGCCACTGTAGATATCAGCACAGTGAGGAGCCACTGCAGACATCAGCACAGTGAGGAGCTAATGTGGACATCAACAGAGTGAGGAACCACTGTAGACATCAGCACAGTGAGGAGCCACTGTAGACATCAGCACAGTGAGGAGCCACTGTAGACATCAGCACAGTGAGGAGCCACTGTAGACATCAGCACAGTGAGGAGCCACTGCAGACATCAGCACAGTGAGGAGCCACTGCAGACATCAGCACAGTGAGGAGCCACTGTAGATATCAGCACAGTGAGGAGCCACTGCAGACATCAGCACAGTGAGGAGCCACTGCAGACATCAGCACAGTGAGGAGCTAATGTGGACATCAACAGAGTGAGGAACCACTGTAGACATCAGCACAGTGAGGAGCCACTGTAGACATCAGCACAGTGAGGAGCCACTGTAGACATCAGCACAGTGAGGAGCTAATGTGGGACATCACAGAGTGAGGAACACTGTAGACATCAGCACAGTGAGGAGAAATGTGGACACAAGCAGCAGCGAGAACCACTACACTCAGCACAGTACCACTGTAGACATCAGCACAGTGAGGAGCCACTGTAGACATCAGCACAGTGAGAAGCCACTGCAGACATCAGCACAGTGAGGAGCCACTGTAGACATCAGCACAGTGAGGAGCCACTGCAGACATCAGCACAGAGAGGAGCCACTGCAGACATCAACACAGAGAGGAGCCACTGCAGACATCAGCACAGTGAGGAGCCACTGCAGACATCAGCACAGTGAGGAGCCACTGTAGACATCAGCACAGTGAGGAGCCACTGTAGACATCAGCACAGTGAGGAGCCACTGCAGACATCAGCACAGTGAGGAGCCACTGCAGACATCAGCACAGTGAGGAGCTAATGTGGACATCAACAGAGTGAGGAACCACTGTAGACATCAGCACAGTGAGGAGCCACTGCAGACATCAGCACAGTGAGGAGCCACTGCAGACATCAGCACAGTGAGGAGCCACTGCAGACATCAGTTGAAAGAGAATGATGTGTTATCACTGAGCAGGTGGAGAGAGAGAGAGAAAGGTCATATCTAGATATGTCTGGTGATTGATCGAGGATTATACATGAATTAAAACTCATTCAAAGTTTTAAAAAAATGTTATATGTATTTTGAGCCATTAATTTCTATGACCTGGCCAGGCTAAGTTTCCCAAGGTAGCTAAGAATGCATCATCTGAAAGCAGATATCTATCTTTTGATTCTTATAATAATATTAATGTTGCCAGGTGGTGGTGGTGGTACACAACTTTAGTCCCAGCATTCATGAGGCAGAGGCAGGTGGATCTCTGTGAGTTCAAGGCCAGCCTGGTCTACATAGTGAGTTCTAGGACAGTGAGAGATACATAGAGAAACCCTGTATTAAAAAAAGACAAACAACAAAATAAAAAACAAAGAAATCCAACAACAAAACAAAAACATTAATATTTTATTACATTTACCTCATCTGTGTCCTGGCTTACATATGTCTTCTCTCCTTCTACGATGTGTCTCCTAGGGCTGGTGGGTGTGGAGGTGGATGGAACTCAGACCTTTAGGCTTGGCAGGAAGCATCGTCACCCACTGAGCCATCAAACCAGCACTCAAGGCATTTTTCAGGATGACTTAGCAAACCCCAGTGCCCACAGAGCTGACACGTGGCTTGTTTTGTTTGCTTTTGAGACAGACACTCATTCTGTGCTTTAAAATGACCCTGAGGTCACTGTGCAGCCCAGATTAGACCTGAACTCAAAACAATATTTTTGCTCTAGTGCATCCTTGCAAGCACTGGGATTCTAGGCATGGGCCGCCACAGCTCATTGGATTTCCATTTTAGAAGGGTGATTGTTATTCTTTGGTTCATAATTTGGTTTGTGATTATCCATTAAAACGTATGGGGGAAGCCATCATTTTTCTTCTTCATATTGGACCCAGAATTCTTCCTAAAGGTCCTTCTGTAGCTCCTAAGAACAAGATTGGTGGTTCTGAGTTATGATGACAGCCCAGCCCTTTGGGGTAGCAGGTCTTGATCGGTCTTCATAGACCCCAGGCAGGAGGATGAATTGCTGTTCAGGACTTGGCACTACTTCTAGACCCGTAAATCTGCTTGTGCAGTGCATGTTGGGAGCTCTGTGACATGCTGGTGAAGCTTTTCAGCTGTGTCATCATCCCTAGACAGATAAGGTGTCACCAGGAATAGATGTCTGTGTCAAAGGCCCAAGTCGGTCTCATCTAACACGATCAAACACCGTGTTAAACCTTGTCCATATCAAGAAAGTTCAGTTTTGTGCAGCACAGCTTAAAACTTCAGAGTAGTCTGTCATGTCCAAGAACAAATCTGGGCTTTATGCTTGACGTTTTTCTGAACATGAAGTGGATAAAAATAGTTACCTTCCTACTCTGTGTAGCTCTTAAAGAGGCAGAGATCCCAGGCTAATGGAACTTGTCACACTCTTCAGGATTACTGACAGTGCCTCTATAATTATTTGCTAAGTTAGAGCCCACGGTGACAGAATTATTTATTTATTGCCAAGGGCATGAAATCAGACAGGTTAGAGATTGCCACACAATGCCGGCAGCTGTTTTATTTTGCTGCTTAAGGGCACTGGGGGGCAAAACCTAGCACCAAGTGATGTGTATTTCTCTGAGCTCGGAAGGGCATGCTGCCGACAAAGAGAGAGCCACCTCTGTTCTATCCCACTGGAAGAAGTTCACCTAAAAACATCGTTTCCCTCACACCTTCCACCAGAACAGAGACTGCTCCAAATACGTCACAGTGTCCGTTTTCCTTTCTCTTTTTGAGTCATTTATAGATTCTGTAGTTTGAAACAGCTCCTGTTAAGCTCAGAAAGGAACAAACTGGGCTACTGTCCTCGAGACAATGGTACCTGCTTAGTGTAAATGGTCACTTTTCAGCCTTGTTCTTTCTGAGATTTACTTTGTTTCTATTTATGTCGGTGAGAGGAAGTGTGCACATGAATGCAGGCCCCGTTGAGGCCAGAAGAGGGCGTCAAATTCCCTGGAGCTGGAGTTACAGATAGATGTGAGTTGCCCGATTCTGATCCTGGAAATCAAACTTTGTGCACTATCCTAAAATGCAGCAAGCATTCTTAAGTATCTTGCCAGCCATTTGTTTGTTTGGTGGTTGCTGTTAATGAGCTTTAGGCCATTTTTGATGATCACAACAGAACTATGGAGACTGGCTGCCAGTGGTTAGAGATCACAGGCGCTGTTAAAAAGCCCACAGTGTACAGGATAGCACCTCTCCCCGAGGCACAAAGTTGTCCCTTTCCAAATAAACAAGATCATGAGCTGAGAAGTCTTGGTGTACTGCACTGAGTGACTATCAGTATTGGTGAGACTTTATGTACAAGGGGTGTAGAACATCTGTATAGAGGCTGGATTATGTGGGGGCTTATAGATTTCTTTTATAGAACCTTTCAGAATTGCTTGAATAACATTTTTATGGGTATTTATTTATCAATTTTTGAGCAAAACAGGAATTAATTTTTTCCTGCATAATATTTTAGAGATTTATTTATTTTTATTTTTATGACTGTTTCACCTGCATGTGTATCTGTGCAGAGTGCTACTCAGTACCCATAGAGGCCAGAAGAGGGCATCAGATTCCCTGGGACTGGAGTTACAGATGGCTGTGAGCTGCCCTCTGCATGTTGAGAGCCAAATCCCAGTCCTCTGGAAGAACAGCCTGCGTTCTTAACCACTGAGCCATCTCTCCAGTTCCTTGTGCAATATTTATAATAGAAATTTTTAGCGATTTGGAGAAAAGCAAAATTTTTGACACATGTATACTTCAGTTCAGAGATTTCATTTTTAAAATCTATTCTAATGAAATAATTTTTTCACAGGCACAACTTTACATTTGAGTGGCTTATATTTTGAAAACCTGTCACACACTGAGCTTAAGGTTTTATAATGTGTAAATTGTGCCTGGATAGATCTAACCTTTAAAAACCATACATGCATATATATGATTTATTTTACTTTATGTGTCTGTTTTTGCCTGTATTATGTATACGCAGCACTTGTGTGTCTGTTGCCCTCAAAGGTCAAGAGCAAATGCCTGATTCCCTGGAACAGCAGTTACGGGTGGTTGTCCACTGCTGTATGGGTTCTGGAACTGAACCTGAGTCCTTTGGTAGAGCAGCCAGTGGTCTTAACAGCTGAGCCTGCTCTCCAATACCTAGAGTTGACTTTAAAAAATGGCCAACGCAGCCAAATATTAACAACCACCTGCAGCTCATCAACATGAAGTTGGCTAATAATTCTGATCATACATAGATTGAAATCATATAACAGTAATACAACTATCATAGTTTTTAAAAAGTTGTTATTAAGGTATCCATTGAGCTAGGGAAATGGCAGGACAGGTAGTGCTTGCTGAGCAAACATAAAAGCCTGAAGTAGATGCTCAGGATCCACACAAAAAATTCTGGGCATAATGGTATGCACTGGGCAGGGGTGGAGACAGGAGGGTCTCCAGGGGCAGAGGTGTCACAGGCCAGGCAGCCTCACCCAGTCAATGAGTTCCAAGCCAGTGAGTGAGAGATCCTGCCTCAAGGAAGATGAGCAGGACATCTGAGGAGAGAGACATAAGGCTGTCCTTGACCTTCACATGCATGGGCACACGTGCTCATGCACTTAGTGACACACACACCCACAGTCACACAATCGCAAATATAACTTTACCTTTCTTTATATTATATTTAAATTAGAAAGGTAAGCATGCATGGCAGGTTTGTGACAGAGCAGTAACGGTGGCTGTTCTGAGCCTTGAGACCATGGGAACTATTTGTGTTCTCTGTGCTCTGAGTTTTATGTTATAGGCATGGATTAGAAACATGCTCCAGTTAAATACATGTCTAAACAACACAGGCATTAGTAGTTGAGTGACAGGGCTCCCAGGCCAAAAGAAGGACCCAAATTGCTTGTTCATGCCTGTCTTTGCTGACAGTCGGCGCTCCCTGTGCTCAGCTGTGTCACACCACCCCGGTGCTCCCTCCAGTACTCTCTGCCTTTCTGTATTTCCCAGTGTTTAGGCAGAGAAATTCCCCTCAAAGGAGATGAGAGAGAATTAGTTCTGGAGTCACGTATGAGTTGCCATGGCCCAGGAACCACAGATGCAAGTTCCCCCCAAATTCCACGCATGTTCCAATGTAATAACAGTTGGTGGAGTTTCTATAGTAACAGATCAAAGGGAATTAAAAAAAAAATCCAGGCATTTTTCAAAGATACTGGTAGACATATCAGATGCAATGTGACTGTATCCCCAGCCATTTTGTTGGTGGAGGCCGATGTTTTGTTTGTACATTCCAGAGCATTTACCCCATAGTCACCTATGGAAGAGGCCACTAAACAGCTATGGAGGGCGTGTGTAGAACTTGGCTAGGACTTGCAACATTTCCACTTCTCTAGTCACTGAGGCGCTAGTCAGCCACTCGGCCTTGTGGTGAAGGTGGAAGGTGAGGCTCTCTACAGGAGCCTTCCCTTTCAGGAGGACTCTCTCAGAATGCATGTGTATCTGCAAAGACCTCCTGGGCTGTTTCTGGTGGGAGTGAGGTTCTGCTTCCGCTGAACTGCAGGACAGTGGGTCATGGACCAGGCATCACTGGATGCCCTTTTAATCTTTTGACTGTTTTATCTTTATCTTTATTTTTTTATTCCTCTAGTGTTGGAGGTTGAATCCAGGGTCTTGAGCATGGTAAGCGAGTACTGCGTTTATGAGCCAAACCTCAGGACTCAGCCTAGAACTGGATAAGAAATTATACAATGATGGAAAAGAGACTGAAACAATACGGAGTGTGCTTGTGTGTGTGTGTGTGTGTGTGTGTGTGTGTGTGTGTGTGTGTGTGTGTACACGTGCACGCACGCATGTGTTCCTGAGACCTCACTATGGCTACTTTCTAATAATATGTAGTCGGGGGCAAACTTAAAAAACAACATTTTAAAAAGATATGTATTCCTGGGCTGACCTAGAGGCTCTGTTTCAGCATCATTAACAGGTGTGTAAGTTATGGGGTGACACTGCTTAAGAATCTATTTTTCAGGATACTCTCCCCTTGTTTCAGTAGTCAGCCACACACAGAAACCGACACCAAGAAACCTTGTTTATTTGACAGCCAGCACATCTCCCCTCACCTGTAGTATTCATTATCTTTTTTAAAAAAGTTACTGCATCTTTCTAATTAGCTTAGAAATAACTCAGAGTCGGAGATGGTTATTGTTTTTTGTTTTTTGTTTTGGTTTTGTTTTGTTTTTTGTTTTTTTTGAGACAGGGTTTTCTCTGTGTAGCCTTGGCCATCCTGGACTCACTTTGTAGACCAGGCTGGCCTCGAACTCACAGTGATCCACCTGCCTCTGCCTCCCGAGTACTGGGATTAAAGGCGTGCGCCACCACGCCCGGCTTGGGATGGTTATTGTTATCGGCATCATTAGGGAAACCACGAAGTCAGTTGTCATAAAACAAAGCTTGGTAAATGGAGAGTCTTAACGCACTGGGCTCCCCTTTAGGACAACTGTAGGAAGCAGTGTAAAACACTAATGAAACATTAATGAAGTTCTTAGCAAAACATAGGTAATGGCAATACATGAACTCATCTAAATGCCAATAGGTAGGTTTCCATTTTCAATTTAGAATTTTTGTTTAATTCTGAAAAGGAAATTCTGAAAAGTTTCCAATAAAGCAAATCGTCTTTTAAAAACTTGTGGTATTTTCACATATTTTTCCCCCTGAGATTATCTCTAACCAAACACGGTCTTGTGGTTTTACTTTTAATGAGTAGAGTTGTGGGTTGGAAAATAAATATGCAGGAACCTATTAACAGGCTAGTGAATTAGGATATAAGGAGAGAAGTTTTCTACTACTAAAAGAAAACTCTAATTTGCATGCAAATGTACGGGAGAAAAACGTATGCTGGAATTTATTTTTAATGGATGTCAGATCTCAAAAGGAGACAAGAGGCACAAATTGACGACATCTCTGACACATTTGTGGGCTTGAGCGGTGAAGAAATGGGCCCACGTCCTCAGGATGAACTATTTTAGTAATAATCTTGCCACATGAGAGAAATTATTAATTCACCCAATTAACATTAGTATGTAAATTATTCGTTAACACAACTATCAGAATAAAATGAGAATTTCCAGCTTCATAAATTGTCCCAGTCCTGCCCTCTTCGGTGTGAGAGACGCTGCGTTTCAGAAGAGTAGCAGTCTCCTGAGGTATAATTACAGGAGGCACAGTGAGGTGAGGGCGCCGAGCGCCACAGCAGATTAGCTATCAGCCAATATGTATGTTGGGTTGTTCCCAGTTAATATGGGCCTGAGCCTATCCAGTACATGTGAATATTTCCTTAACAAAATGGCGGTGAGCTGGTGCTGTCTGTCTGCCTGCCTCCTCTCCAGGCTCAGCAGCTGGTTTTCCATACAGCAAGCATACGGCCATGTCAGTTTCCATTGCGTTCTTCCTGACTTGGCCACTGTTTCTTCCTCATTACTCATGTATAATTTTCTTATTGTCTGCTGTGCCGGAAACAACTTCACAGGGTGGACGAAAGGGGAAAATACCTCTGAACTCTGGGGAATAAGGATTTTACCCAAGAATAACTTCCATTGAACACCTCTCCCTCAAAACCAGGTTCCCTTCAACTCGCACAGAAAGTTGGAGCCCCGGGCCTGGAGAGATGGCTCAGAGGTTTAGAGCACTAACTGCTCTTTCTGGAGGCTCTGAGTTCAATTCCGAGCAACCACATGTGGCTCACAACCATCTATAATGTGACCCAATACCCTCTTCTGGCCTGCAAGTGTACATGCAGGCAGAGCACTGTATAAATGATAAATAAATCTTAAAAAAAAAAAAAAAAAGAAAAAAAGAAAAAAGAAAGTTGAAGTTCCAGATAATCCTGCAAACAGAAGCTTCAAAGTAACAAATCAAAATGTGCTTTGTCAGGAGAAAACAATATCTCCTCAAAATATTTCTTTGGGTAGACAATCTGTTGATTATAATTTTACATGTATATATAAATTTACTGATATGTCATGCATAATATATGTGCACAATGTACATGTATCATGGTGGGTGTCCACATGTGTGATAAAGTCCTCCATCTTGCTTTTTCCTTTCTGGCATTTTATCCCCATGAGGTCAAAGCTGAAGCACTGCCCCGCCCCGGCCACCATGGCCTCCAAAAGGGCCTTCCCTGCGACTTCCTGCTCACTGCTCCTCCTTCAGCTGCTGTGGCCTTTTTGCTTCTCCTAGAATTTATTTGTGCCCCTGTTTCAGGGCTTGCATTACTTGGTTCCTCTTCCTGGACTACTCTCCCTCCTGATGACTCCATGGCTGCCTCTGTGCTGTGCGTGTGTAGTGTATGTCCGCATGCACATGTGTACACGAGGAGGCCAGAGGCTGCTGCAATGCAGGTGACCTCCTGCAGTGCTCTCCAGCTTATCTTTTGAGACGGGCTCTGTCACTGGATCCAGACTCGCAACTTACTAGACTGGCTAGCCTGTGAGCTCTGGGGACGTACTGTCTCCCCCACACATTAGGGCTGATGCCTGTTTTCGTTTTTTTTTGTATTTTAATAATGAGATGCTGGGTAATCTTAACTCCCCATCCCTTTACAGATCTTTGTAAAGGAGCTACCCTGGCTGTCTGTGACAGGCCATCCTCACCTGGAGAGCTGGAAGGTAGTCTGTTGTCCCTTCCCCAAGGTTTCTGATGCGGTGGGAGACATGAGGCCCTGAGCCCTTCTAGCAGGTTCCAGGTGATGTTTTTGGTGCTGGCTTGGAGTCAATTTCCTGAGAAAACCGCCCCCCCCCCATCATGCCATCCTATTTTAATTCTCTGAATGACACTTCCTTTTACTTGATGGTTTTCTTTTTTTATTTAAATATTTGTCTATCCTCTGTTATCTCAATGAGAACATAGCCTCTATGAAATCCAGAAACCCTCTACTGGTTGTTTATACGGTGTCTTCAGAGTCTACAGTGAAACTTACTGGGCAACAGACAATAAAAGGGTGTTCGTCATTGATTCAAGAAACCATCCTTGGTGGCTGGAGAGATGGCTCATGAGCTAAAAGCACTTGCTGCTCCTGCAGAAGACCTGGATTCAGTTCCCAGAGTTCACACTAGCTGACTTGCATCTTCCTGTAATTCCAATTCCATGAGATGCACTGTCTGGCCTTTGTGGGCATCTACACTCACACACGCACATAACCAGCCACCAAGCGCTCCCGCAATAGGTACATGTAATTAAAAATGAAAAGAGAAACCATTTTTGCCTTCTCATTTTGTTCCAGATGCCAGGGAAGGAGCCAGAATGAACAAGGGACCAGAATGAATAAGCACAGTCCTTTTCTGAAGGGCTTACAACCTACTGAGATATACCAGTTGTCTCTAATGCAGGTATGCTCTCCCACAGCCTGCAAGCACCCGCATTACAAATCCATTGTTTTCTTACAGCACAGCAGACATTGGCTAATGGATGATTCTCTATCATATGGGTGGAAATAACTGCGTGTATAGAGGCACATTCTGGACATGTAGTTACATAATCTTTTGAAACTGCATGTGCCTCTGAGCACGGCTTCGCTAACCAGCAACTGCTGAAACCTCTTGACTGGCAGCCTCTCGGCAGAGCTCATTAAGGATTTTCTATTTTTAAATGACTTTGGAGGGAATCATCATTATTTTTTTTTTTTCTCATTTGCATTTATAGAGCCCAGCAAGAATAGGCTCTTGGGTGTTTTTTGTGGTTGGCCCTAGATTTTTTTTTTTTTTCCGAATTAATTTTTAAAGAAAATCAGGAATTTGGAGTGTTTGAGGCTAAGGCCAAGAGAAAAAAAAAATTAAGCACAATAACATTAGAATATTGAGTGGGTTATGTTTCAAGAAAGAAATGTAAATACTGAGTCACTGCAGTACCTGCGCCCCCTTTTGAAGATCAGCGTGGCATCCAAAGCTGGCTACTGCCTTGACTGGGCTGACTTCCTCTCTGGAAGAGACAGCTCGCCTTTTATCCCAAGTGCACAAGTTCCGCTTGCATGTTTGCTGATGGCGGGACAAGGAGCGACCATTTTGTAAACAAGGCAAACGATGGATGATTCTCCAGTTGCCAGATTGAGGGCGTTTATCATGCATTTTTGTAAGAATAAACAAGTTGTAATGTTTTGAGAGCATCAGAAAGTAAATAAAAGCAAATTATATTATGGAATAAATCGGCGGAAAGCTGCCTCCGTCTTTCAGAGCAATTAGCTCGGTGATTCGTTATTGTTTTGCCTCGAGTTTTACATTGGAAATCAAATTTGAAAATTAGGCTGGGAATGATGCGAGGCGTTTGGCGCATTTATTACCAATTACCTCTTGAAGGCTATGTTTACTCATAAAATTATCCCAGGTTCAACACGGTGAGCAAAATTCTTGATCTGGAAAATTTTATTTAGAATCCTAACCTGGGGACAAGATTCATTAGTTGGCTCTTACGTTCTGGAGGGCCCTTGCGACGAGAAAGTGGCGTTCCAAGGGAATTATCTGTTGCTCTGTTGCTTTTCAAGGCCTTTGCTGTTTATGAAGCACGGATGGCGCATTCGCTGTGGAAGATGAGTTGCTTGAGATCAGTTCATGCACTTACACGTTCACAGCCTCTGTGTGCCGAAGTTCTAATTGCCAACCCCAAATTAAAGTCATTGGCATTTTAGGAAATGCTCTTACATTTTATTATCATGGTGTTCTGCGCGTGGGACCATAAATATTTATGTACCTAAATGGAATTATGTCTCTTTACTGGCTTTAGAAGGCAGACGTGGAAAATAGACAAAAGATGGTTTGGGGGCCAGGACAAAGATTCCGTTAAGAGCACTTTTCTCTCTCTTCCTTCGGGCCTCATGGAGATTTGAGAACAAACAAACAAAGAAACAAACCCATATTGCAAATCAGTCCCAAAGCTCCACTTTCTTCAGGACCGGGTCTGTCAGTGAGCATGGGCCTCAGCTGTTTAGAGTGGCTGGCCAGTGAGCCCAGAGAGCCTCAGGTGAGCATATTACCAACTGAGCCATCTCCTCAGCCCCTTAGAACAGAGTGAATTGACCCTAAGGCACACATTGGTGCTGATGAGGAGGCAGCACTCGGATCTGCAGGGACTTAGACGTTGCTCCTGTGTTTCCAGTCTCTGGCCCAGGCCTGAAACATACAGGAAGATCAGCTGCTCCCGCATGGAGCTAGGTGCAATGACCGGAAAACGAGTTTTGAGTCGAAGTGTAAGAATCAGACCATTTACTCCTGTCCATTTCCAGCTGCCCTGACGGGGATGGACATTTTTGACAGTCCGTACAGGTGACGATGACAGGACCACCAGCACAGCACCAGCAACAGCCTTAACACGACACACCCACACCATGGGATTTCAAAATTCTTAGTTACAGCAGCATGACTGAATGAATCTGTCCTCAGGAACACAGATGCTGCACGTGTAAATGCAGGGTCTCCTTATATTAATTTAGACTGAATGTTCTATAAATAAAGACCCCAAATTATAAAGGTCTCATTGGGCTTTTCCAGCATTCCAATGCATTCTAGAGGCTTCTGCAGAGTCCAGTCTGCAATGTTAAGGCCATTAATCTGTATATACCATTAAATTTTTTTCTTGTATATGACATTTTTAGATACATCTGAATATGGTTGCCCTTTTGTTCAAAATTCTCTTTAAAATCCAGTTATGCTCAGGTCCAGGAAATTGCTGGCTGATCCCAAATTGATTGGGTCAATAAAAATCTAATTTCCTGGCTGGCTGAATCAGACTATTTCATCTAGAAAATGCTTTTGTGTTTAGAACTTCAGGAAAATGAGAAGCAAATGATAAGTATTGGGTACTTAAGTACATTCTGGTATTGAGTAAAATGTTTCCAGGCAACATGGTAGGTAGGCAGAACCAACACCTACTGCTAACTCTCCGTTTCTGAGGCTGGGGCAGCTCAGTTCCTCTACCTACAGCTTCTCCTACTGCCAGCAGAGACTCTGTGATGCAATGTAGCCTATAGCATCCATCACTAGGATTCAGGGCGAAAGACTGGGCTGCTGCAGCCCCAGCCTGTGAGCCTCAGTCAGAAGTTCTAATGTGCCAGTTAGAATGAGGATTAATTGCAAGAAACAAAAGAGGTTTACTCAGTGCAGCCATGTTGCAGAGAAGAAGAGATATACTGGTCTAGTCAAAGTCTATCTTGAGGATGCTGACAGGAGCCTTAGGCCTACGTGCAGGCGGCCTCCAGGAAGAGAGCGAGAAGTAGTCAGTTAACCAGTCCTGGGCAAGGTGTGGCCTCATTGATTGTCTTAGTTCTGCCAAGTGATGTGAAGATGTCCTTATTCTCTGTATCGCCTGTCTTTCCAGTGAGTGCCACATCCTGTAGTGTACATATGACAAGAAGGCCTTATTTATCACACTCTCCAGTTCTTCGTTATGTCCCATTAGAATATATCTGTTGGGTCAGGCTTGATGACTGACATCTGCAATCCCAGCACTTGAGGGGCTGAGGCAGGAGAGAGAGAGAGAGAGAGAAAGAGAGAGAGAGAGAGAGAGAGAGAGAGAGAGAGAGAGAGAGAGAGAGAGAGAGAGAACATACACGTGTGCTCAATATGTCTGTTATGGTAACGTGATCACATGATCTAGATGAGAAGCATTTCACAGAATTGCTATTCACATGTACACATGCAGATGAATTAACAAAGGTCGTCCGGTGACCATCAGCATTACAGGTGCAGCCATCTCAGCACAAATCCAGCATCTCAAGCCCTTCCTGCCAGCTTGACTCCTGCTCTCCTCCCTGAGACCAGTCCCCCTTCCCTACTGGGAAATGAGAGTCACTGCAGACACAGGTACCCAGGGATTACCCTTTTGGGGGAGGAGGGGAGTCGGGGGGAGGGAGGAGAAGCATCTCTTAGGGACAAATCTGCTCCTCAGATATTCTGTCAGATACAGACACCACCCAGACACCAAGGCATTCTAATTAGTGAGCTCCTGTTGGCCTCCCTTACCCTTGCAGGAAGGCAGGCAGAGGAAGAGCCAGAGATGTTTAGAAAAAGTTCCCAGGGGAAATGGTGGTGGTGGTGGAGGAATCTCTGTCTGCTAATTAAAAGGATGAACTAGAGTTAAGGAGCCATGTGGGATGGTTGTTGTAGTAACACCATCCAAGTAAGAAAGCATTTCTGGACATTGCTACTTAAAAAAAAAAAAAAATCAAATCTCCCATACACCCTGCTGTTTGTTTTGGACAATGTCTTGTTTTCAGTCCCACGTTTGGAAGACTCAGAAGAATTCATAGGGCGTCAGTCACACTCATCCTTAGACATAGGCAAGATGGCTTATTAATAGTATGCAAGCAGTATTGAACAGAAACACAAGGCGGTTCCCCAGCATCGTCTGTCAATGTTATTAAATGCTACTGGAAAGAAAATAATTGGAAGGTCACATTCTAACAGCCCACAGGCCTCGTCCCTAGTTTCTTTTGAGTGGCTAAGGGGGCAGTAGATGAGTGTGTCGTATTCCAAATAATCTTAGTAGGATGCACTCAGTATTTCCACTTATAAAATATCCAGATACACCAGTTGGCAGCTGTTCTCCTCTTTCAAACTCAGTGGTTCAGCATGCACCTCTCAATGTGGCTCTGTGGGTCAGCTGAGTGTCTCCAAGGAAGGTGTGGGGCCTAATGGGTCTCTGGTGGCCTTACTCTGTGATGCCTGTGTATCTGCTGAGTGGCTCTGTTTGATTGCTTTTTCCAGTGCTTGAGGAAGTTGTTGGCTTTAGGTTGGTCCAAAATGGCCTCGGCACAAGCGACAGGCCTGCTTTTCGTGTGAGCTCTACCCACTGCTGGCTCTGGTTTGTCTAAATAGAGCAGAAGAAGCTCCTAGAGAGAACAGACACTCCTTAAAGTCTCACCAGGAAGCACATCCACGGTGCCCTCTGCATTGTACCAGTGAGTAAGTCGCAAAGTTAACTCAGGTTCAAGGGCTGGAGGTGATTCCATCGCCTGCAAGGGCAGTTGAAAGAGGAATAGACACAGAAAGCGTTAAGAAAGATGGGCGTGCTTTAAACCTCAACCTACAGGGCGGGTCTTCTTTCTCTTTCTTGCTTTGGAGATGATTTAGCAATGTTTGGCAGAAACAGTAGTAACCTGTTATTCAACGGTGGATTAAAACTCAATGGGAAATACACCTTTGGAAGGGCATGTGTTGTCTTCTAATGGACACAAAGTTAAAGATTTCAACTTAATACAAAATTGTGGAGTACTACTTTGTCACTTAGGCCTATGACAGAGGCCATCAAAGACATCCCCTTACCCCTAAAGCAAACAGGCATTCTGAACTATCTGGATAGAACTGAGAATTACGGGAGAAAAATCCTGCCTATGTGACATTGTCAGGAAACTTAATAGTTAGAAACAAATACAGTTATACCAGAATTATGAAATGCGACTTATATCTGAAATACTTACAGCCTGCAAATGAACCCAAGGCACAGAAGTATGGTGCAAAGCACTTTTATAGGTATATTTCATATAGATGTATAGATGAGATCATAAAATACCAGCTCATGGTCAGTTTGGCCTAGTCATAATCCAGTATCGTGCAGACAAATGTCTTCTTTTGTGCCTCAAGAACTTCACTACCACGGCTTGCAACATTTCATGTGGACATGTAAGACCACAGGCTTAAATACGAGGTCTTTTATCATTGCAGCACAGGGGTCAAGTAGCCTTCTTAATAAAGCCTGTGTGAGCCACACTCACGCAATTTTTGAAGCTCCTCCATTTTGGTCAGACAATGACAATTCCTCAAACTACAATAATTTGGTTTCCAGGACTAAAGTAGTTTGTTTCTCTAGATTCCCAACCCCCGCTCCCCCCTCACCCCAACACCATGTCCTAGGGGCTGCTGGTGAGGAGAAGCCAAGGGAGATGGACACCGAGCACACAGAATTCTTTAACTCACTACTCCCTGGTTACCAATGGCAGTGGGCAACGGTTCCCCCCTGCCGCCCAGAAGCTGACTTTTCAATCACTTTCTCCCTACCCCTTTCTTCTCTGTAATATTCTGGTCTGTAAGCAGGCACTGGGCTCTGATTCTTATAGCAGAGTGGCCCACGCTCCAGGCTTTTCTTCCAAATGAAAGCCTCTTGTGGACTTCTTCACTCCCTTATCTGTCTTCTCAATCTGTCACTCTCTGCCCCACTTCCGTGTTCTTAGCCATATACCAGTAAAGCATACCAACCCCCGCCTTCTGGGGTACGGAGTTTGGAGGAAGGATGACCTCCCAGTTTCTTCTGAGGAACTCCTTTGAAGCTCTTTGTAATTGTACCCTTTTTTCCCCTCATAATTTTTTTTCTGACTTACTCGTTTTCAGGTCTTTCTGTCTTCCATTCTTCCATACCTGTGCAACACTGCAAAGGGACACTGGCAGACCACTCTCCAATCCAGCTCCATTATCATTCCAATTTTCACAATCTTAATTGAAAAATTTAAAATAGATTCTGTATCTATACATGTCTCATGAGGATCCCTCCATTGAATTGAAATCTTTTCTTCGCCATCTCCCCACAATTGAGATGTTTAACATGCACACATATGGACATGCACGCATGCATGCGCACGCACGCAGACACACACAGGCACACATCTATAAAGTTAGAACCATGATTTATTAATCTTTTTAATTGCATCCTCTGGTCGTGTGTGCAAGTGTGTTGAAGGAGATGAAGGAAGTGCATGAGGGGTTCAGTCTCCAATCCTTTGGAATGTCCATCTTCTATCTTTTGGTTTCTCTTTCATACGCCATAGCTTTTTTAGATTGATTTTAAACAGTCTTTTAACTCAATTTGCCACAGTACTAAGACGGTGTTAACTTCCCCATGTACATTTAAATTCTGCCCTCGGACAGTAACTTTCAGGTTTTAGATGACCTTGGATCTCAGCTGTTTACCAGAGCTACATCATTTTGTAAACCACCTCCATTTTGATTGAATAGTGAATTCCAGAAACTACAGTAATTTGGTTTGCAGAGCCAAAGTATTTACTGCCCTAGACCCTTGCCTTCCCACCCTCTCAGTCCCCAGTCACAAGATATGGTTATGTTCCAACCTGGGGCCCAAATAGGAAACTTTGGAGTGATCACCTTGTCTCTCCCACTTTTCTCCGGGTACCTCAGCCTGAAAGCACACAGCCACCTCTGTTTTCTTGACCTAGAGAGAGAGCATCCTCTGTAGATTTCCCCACATGAAATCTGTACTCACAGAGTTCCTAGTTTCCTTGCTTGTCTTCTTTCAGGCAACCACACATCTTCCCTTGTCATTTGAGACTCCTGATTAAGGAGAAGCCTCACCCGGTGTCATAGTGGCCACACCCTCTCAGCACATTAACACTTCCTGACTTTTTGTTCCTATGTGGAAGAGCTGAACAAGAGAGATTTGCTATCCTCTGGGACCATAGCTTTAATTTTTAAAAACACATTTTTCTAGGATTTCTACACTCCCACTTTCCCATATTACCTCATCCTTAGATGTTTAAAACTGCAGGATGATCGCTACTCAGTATGTATGTGGCTTCTTCTTTTTTTTTTTTTTTTTAAGCATCCCTCTATTTTCTCCATTCATTTAATCAACAGTGAACATGTCCCGATTCAAGTATTCCAGAAGGGGAGACAAACAATAACAGATGAACACATGGCTTATCATATTTCGAGAAGGCTAAAGTCCCATAAGCAGGAGGCGGGTAGTCTGATAGTCTCTGAGGCCGGTTCCTTAGTCTATGTTCCTACAGCAAACAGCAACCTCAGTGTGAACACACTGAAGCTAAACCTAGGAGAGTAGCAACAAGCTCAGCTTCAGCCAGTCACACCACACCATGTCTCAGCCAATCACGGACCGCCAACCCCTCACACCACACCATGTCTCAGCCAATCACGGACCGCCAACCCCTCACACCACTGCAAGCCTAAATAAGGCAGATGCTGAGCCACCACCAATCAGGGTCCAGCCTACAGCAAGTCACCGCTCACACTCTCGCAACCTCTCTGGTTGTCATTGCTTTCTGATTCATGAGTCACTCTCTGCAAATAAACCCTGAAATTTAATATGCTTAATGTGTTTTTTTCCCCCTTTGAACAAGTGATGTGCGGAGGAAATACTGCGGGAACTACAGGTTTCAATCTTAGGCGAAATGGCTGAAGAGGACTTCTCTGAGAAAAACCATCTGGAAGCTTAAATTCTGAGTAGCTAATTGGCTTCTTCTGCTGCATGAAATGCAGTATGTGTGTGTCCACTTGGTCCGTATCCTCGCTGCCTACAGATGCAAGCCCTAGTGGTTGATAAGCTTTGTTTATACTTGGCAAGTGTCTGTTCTGAGTTGGTGAGATAGCACAGTGGGCGAACATGCTTCTCTCAGGTCTCGTGACCTGGGTTTGATCCCCAGGATCTATATGGTAGAAGGAGAGAATTGACTTCGGCAGGTTGTCTTGTTGGACCCTAACGCCCAACTCGGGAAGGGGGTCGCTGTGAGAAACCACACGAGGCACAACGCACTGATGCAAAAGCAAAGGTTTATTGCTGACACGCCAGGGTCCCTCAGCACTCGAGAGGTTAAGAACCCCCAGTGACTGTTACAGGCTAGTTTTAAAGGCTAAAACCACAAAGCAGGTGGGGTTGCTTATCAAGTTAGACCATATCGACATTAGGACATCTGGCGTTGGGAGACCTCTTGGGGGGACTTGGGTGTGGGTCCCTAGGGCGGTTACTGGAAACCGTATGGGACCTCTGATATTTGGGAGCTCGCATATAGCTATTCTGGGAACTAGGGTGTAACTCCTGAGGCTAGCAATAACAAGAACTGGGAGAAGCCTCTGGGTAGGCAGGGCAAACAAGCGTCTTACATTTGATAATTTTACAGTTTCTCAGTCTTCCGAGCTCCACGTGCTAGACACGCGCGCAGGCGCGTGCACACACACACACACACACACACACACACACACACACACACACACGATGCATGCACTCATGCACGGTGATTTTTAAAAAGTCTCTGCTCTTCATAAAACCTTTACTTCTGTGCAAGTCTTGTGTTCCATCCCTCAAGCTTGCAGCCCCGATGTCTGACTGAAGTTGCAACCATGTGACCTCACCTGGGAGTTTCCACACCACACTGGCCTAGGCTCCATTAAGCTTGTGTACTTTGAGTCTCAGAGTTTGTTGGAGGTAGATTTTTTTTTTAATCACCTTTCCAGTGAAAACAGTTGAAGCCAACCCCACTGGAGTCATCTTATTTCTGTACACAAAGGAGAATTGATCACTGCTTCTCTGTCTCTGCTTGTTTAATGGATGCTCGGGGTGTCCATATTGATTTTGAAATGAGAACATTTGCTAAGTAAGCACGTCCTCAGGGCAACAGCCTTTTACCCAAAGGCACCATTCTATGCCATCTCCAGCGTGTGCTTCTCTGGAATATTAAGAGGTCTCTGAAAGGTCTCAGATGTCTCAGATATCTCAGTTCGTGGGGGCATTGAGATAGATTGTTGGGGGTGGGGCAAGGAGTTTATTAAAAGAGTTATTGATGCCATGGACAGACACGCAGGCAGTAGCATATCAGGGTCTTGGAGAGAGGAAATCAGGGCACATGGCTTTGCTTTTGTTGTTTGAATGTGTGTGTGTGTGTGTGTGTGTACATGCACATGTATGTGTCCATGTGCATGTGTATTTTCATGTGTATCTAAGTTTCATTTCCTGTTACTGTGATAAAATACTCTGAAAAAAGCAACTTAAAGGAGGAAGTTCTGATTTGACTCATGAACCATAGTTCTTGATGGTAGGGAAGTCAAAGTGACAGGAGCTCAAGGGAGCTGCTCATATCGTATCTACAGTCAGGAAACACAAGGGAGAAATGAATGCATTCGCCGCCCTTCCCCCTTCTTACGCAGTTCAGGATCTCCTGCCTGGAGGATGATCCCACCTATAATCAAGTCGGGTCTTCCCACACAATCAATGCAATCAAAACAATCTTTCAGCAGCTAACACAAACTATCAAAGTATGTATGCAGGGTCACTTGTGTGTATGTGAAGGCAGAAAAACAGCTTGGATGCCACCCACAAGTATTATTATTATTATTATTAATTAATTAGTTTATTTAATTTGGTTTTCTGAGACAGGGTTTCTCTGTGAAGCCTTGGCTGTCCTGGACTCGCTTTGTAGACCAGGTTGGCCTCGAACTCACAGTGATCCACCTGCCTCTGCCTCCTGAGTGCTGGCATTAAAGGCGTGCACCACCAATGCCTGGCTCACAAATATTATTTTTAACCTGAAAGTTTTATATATGCATATCGTGTTTGATAAAATGCACCCCACTCCCTCCCCTCCATCTTCTCCCATTATTTTTTTCTCCCAACTTGATTCATTCATGACCCCCTCTCTCTCACACCACTGAGCCCATATAAGGTGCTGGTAAGCACAGGGTGTAGGGCCATCCTCTGGTGCATGGATACTTTTTTTGGGTTACAGCCCTGAAGAAAACATATACCCCGGTCCCCAGCCCCACATTGAGAAAGGGACTATCACTGGCTTAGGGATCTCCAGAGCTAGCCAGTGCTCAGGATCCACCTGTGCCTGTTTCCCCAGGCTGGAATGACATGTGTGCCACTACACCCATCTTTTTTTGTTTGTTTGTTTGTTTTTGTTTTTGTTTTGTTTTGCTTTATGAGAATGCTTTGTGGGCTGGACTGAGATATCTCTTCAGCCTGTATTGTTTGTACTTTGATGCCATATCTAAAACACTCCTGCTCAGGTAAATTATAAAGCTTTTTTTTTTTTCTATTTTCTTTTCCCATAATATTATTAGACTATCCCTTGTCATTTCCTTGAAGAGTAGCCAACTTGTAGGAAGAGGAAGCCATGCTAAATTTAATATTTTGTTCTAAGCCTTTTAAACAGCTAGTATGTTGCTTCAGAAAGAAAACCGGGCTCAGGCCCAGCTCCCACAGGCATCAATGCCTCCCTTCGTCTCTTGAGTCTGATTCCGCTTACTACTCCACTGGCAGCGGCAAAGGTCCTGGATTAGAAGCAGCTCATCACTCATTTCTGCATCACTGAGAAGACAGTAATAGAACCTAGTGCATCCTGAACGCTGACGTCAGTGGTGGAGGAGCAAGCACACAACTGGGCTTCGCTGTGGTTGTGGTGCTGGGGAGTGTGTTTTTGTAGGTGAGCTGCTTTGCCTGGGGATGGTTTCTTTCTTTTAGAAATTTCCTGCAGTTGGCTAAGAAGCATTGTCAAGGTGACATTTCCCCCCACCCCCTCTGGTGAATATGAGTCCATGCATTTATTCTTTGTCATAGACCCACTTTGAGGAACATTTCATGAGACTGTGGTGGCATTCTGGTTTGCTTTATGTTGCTATGAAAAACACTGTGACCAAAAGCAACTTAGGGAAGAGAGGGTTGGCTTCAGGCTCTATGTCTAGGGTCACACTTCATCGCTGAGGGAATGGTGCCAGGAACCCGGAAGCAGGAACTGAAGCAGAGGCCATGGAGGATCCCCATGGCTTACTCAGCCTGTTTTCTTTTTTTAAATACTATTTAGGATCAGCAGCACAAGGAGGCACTGCCCTGAGTGAGCCAGGCCCATGCTCATCAACCATTAATGAAGAAGTACGCTATAGGCTTGATACAGGCAGACTTCTCCCTTGACAATCTCTTTTTTCACTTGACTTTATTATGTGTCAAGTTGGCATATCACTAAGCAGGATGGGGAGGAGAGAGCTCGTTGGCTTGTGACCTTAGGTCACAATCCGCCACTGAGGGGAGTCAAGGCAGGAACTTAAGCAGGGACCGTGGAAGAATGTTGTTTTTACTCTCTGGCTCATGGCTCAGCACCTCCAAGCCCCATTTCCACCCCTCACGCCCGATCCCTCCGCTTAGGAATAGTGCTGCCCACAGTGGGCTGGACTCTCTCATAACAATCATTAATCAAGGCAGTCTCCCACAGATGTGGCCGTAGGGCAATGTCATCAAGGCAGTTCTTCACCTGAGGGTCCCTCTTCCCAGATGACTTTTGGTTTTGTCAAATTGACAGTTAAAAACTAACCAATACAGGTAATGACTGGTCTTGGCTTGTATCTCCTAAACAATCATGATTTAAACCAGAACCAAAACCAAACAGAAAAGCAAAACAAAACAAAAAACCCTTCTACTGCCAACAGTGAAGGAACACAGGGACAAGAAGGAGTTGCCTACTTTTCTCACTTCATGTTTAGGATTAGTCTTCCTAGTAAGTCCTTACTTATACGATTCCTAGTGGACGTAAACATATATATTTAAATAAAGTCCTTGTTTTCAAACTTACTCTGGATTGAAAAATAATGCTGACGACTTCAGGCTGAGTGGTTGAAAATGTTTTTCATTTCTTGGTCCAATGAAAAGAAAAGAAAAGTCACATGCCACTCGAGTGTGCCAAGGAAATGTTACATCAGTAGGTCATGAAGAGAAAGCTCTGGATTTACAATAGTTTCCCCTGTGGGACATTACACACATACATATAGACATACACACACATGCACATGCACACACACACTCACATACACATGCACAAGCACATAGACACATATACCAACAAGCAAATATACACACCACACACACAGGCATATACACAGACACACACAGAGACATGCAGGCATGCACACACATACACACACACATACATATGCATAAGCATGTATACACGTACACCCCCAAGTATGTATACCCACCACACCTATAGACATATACACAGACACACACACACACACACACACACACACACACACACACGAGGCATGTGAATCTTGTGACCAGAGAAACTGGCCCCAGAGCAAGAGAGACCTGTCCAAATCCCAATCTTTAGACCGGCAGGAGTAAGGACAACTCCCTCCTTGTTCTGTGCTTGGATGCATACAGTCTTGCAACGTCCACAGCCACCATCCTTAAGGTATTCACATAGCCTGGTGACCAGGACACGACCAGCAGGCACCTGGAATTCCTTACTATGCAGTGAAACATTCCCAGCACCCCAGCCTCAGCCGAAGATGCAAGCTCACCCAAAAACCCCTACCCACTTTCCCAAGGTTTATATAGCTCTTATTCCGCCAATAAAGAGAGCTGGATCACCAGGAGATCTATGTCACTAGAAAGGCTGTACCAGAGAAGGCTATCTCCCCCCAACCCTCCCTCCCAGCTAAGATTTATGCCTTTGAGTCCAGCATCTGTATGTATCAGTGCCTGCATGCCCTGAGGGGAAGAAGTGGACCCTAGACATACACATATATTCACACACACGCACACACACACATGCACAAACACGCACAGATACACACACCACACATATGCACACACACAGACACACTCACACATATATAAGTACACACAGAGATACATATACACGTCGGTTGTACTCACACACAGATAAACACAAACACACAGGCTCGCCTGTATAAGCATGCACCCAGACACATAAATGTACAAGCACTCACACAGACACACACACCACATGTACACACACACACACACACACACACACACACACACACACACAGACAGACATACACATAGTTTGACCACTGTGCCATAAGCCTGAGCCCCAACCTCAGTCTGCTAATCCTTCCCCTTTCTATAGACGATGCCTTGGTCCCCACAGACAAACAAGGCAAATGACACTTGTATTGGTAGCAGTTTCAGATTAATGGTCTCCTCGAATGTGAAGACTAAAAGAAATGATAGCCAGTTAGAAGGATTAATCATTTTCTGACAGCTTGCCTGAGTAACAGCGTTTCCTTGGCTGTGTGGGAGGTGCTGGTTTGGGACTAAAGTCATTCAGTTATATTTTATATGTACCATCATGCTTATTATATAGATGTGTACAATATATAATATATAGATATATATAATATTTGTAAGAGCCTTCCCAGTTTTCAACACAAAGTCCAGAGTCATGAAAAGAGAGAGAGAAGGAGGAAACACACACACACACACACACACACACACACACACACACACACAGCACACAAGTGAGCTTTGGGAGATACATTTTCAATGAACCAGGGGCTTTCCTGTCAGCTTTGATTTTTAGTTAAATGCAAACAACAGCAATACTAAAAACAGGACCACAAAGCTCTTCCTTTGAAGTCAGATAAAAAACACAGATAGAGAAGAAGTGAGCGCTCCTCCGCCAAGACAATGTCCCCAAAGCTCGGAAATATAAACAAGTGAGGGATGTTGGTCCTCTTTCTCTTGCTTGACCCATGGATAGGTTTCTTTGTAACACATATTTATTTTACACACTATTATAATGGGTCAACATCATAAATGCTCATTGTCCTTGAGTGGGGACTGATGAGGTGGATTTGGATTTGGCAATGGCCAGTCCTATCTTAACCATGAGAATTAGGAATACAGTTTGTAACTATTTTTAAAAATTATTTTATATACATGGATGTTTGCCGGCATGTGTGTATGTATATATATATACATATATATATATATATATATATATGTATATATACGTATATACGTATATACGTATATACGTATATATATATATATATATATATATATATATATATATAGTGTGTGTGTGTGTGTGTGTGTGTGTGTGTGTGTGTGTGTGTGTGTGTGTGTATGTTACCCATGGGGGCCTGGAGAAGGCACTGGATCCCTTCAAACTGGACAAACAGGTGGTTGTGAGCCACCATGTGGGTGTTGGGAATTGAACCAGGATCTTTGGGAAGAACAGCCAGTGCTCTTAACTACCGAGCCACCTCTCCAGCCCCGTATTAGTTACTTTTCTTGTCGTGACTAAATAGCCAATAATAAGCAACTTAGGGAACAAGAGCTAATTTGGGGCTTAGGATTCCAGGGGATACAGTTCGTCACGGTTGGGGAAGTGATGGTGGTAGGGGCGGGAGGTGGCTGGACACATCGCACCCACCCACAGTCAGGGAGCCGGGAGTGGTGAGCACGCGCATCTCATCTGTTTATTATGTAGCCTGGAAACCCAGCCCATGGCAGGATGCTGCTTACATTCACTGTGGGTCTTTCTACCTCAGGTAGAAAATTCCTCAGACACTGCCAGAAATTTGTTCTCATAGTGAGTCTAAGTCTGTTGACATTGACAATAAAGACTAGCCGTCAGACCTTTCAGTCCTGACACACCTTGCTCCTCCATCCACACATCTGGGTCAGGCCTGCCTCTCCTTGCTAAGCCTGTCCCAACCCTCCCTTCTTATCACTCAGAAGGGAAACAAAGATGCCTTGTAATCCACATGCTCCTATGATACAGGCTGGTGAATGTCAGCCTCCTAGCCTAGTCCTGCCCGTGCTCATTTCAGTACAGCTGGCAAGCTCAAAAAACATTTAAAAACAAAAAGGAAAACCACTTCAAATGGCTGGAAAGACCTCAAGTGGAGAGCATTTGTAGCTTGTGAAACTGATATGAAATTAAAATATTGGCAACCACAAATAAAGTTTTATTGGCACAGAGCCATTCTGGTGTGTTAACTGTTTTCTGTGTCTGCTTCCGTGCTGCAGTGGCAGGGTGAGGCTTCTTAGTTAAGAGACGTGTGCAGTCCAGAATGCCACAAATCTGTACCATCTGACTAACTCAGGGAGGAAAAACCACATGGATGCCAGTCTTAGCCTGCCTCTGCTCTCAGGAACCACATGGCTTCCCCCACTACTCTTCTTTAGTGTCCTTACCTGGGACCTTTGCTTCACTCTACCAGGTAATGCCACTGTTTTAATTCCCCAGAGGCCTGCGTGTTCCCTCCTGTGATCTGAGTCAGACTCCGCCTTTTCTCTGAAGCCTTCTGAGCAGTCCGGTTTAAAGTGCAGACTTCCTCTTCGATTCTTTCCTCTTTTGCAGTTAATGCGTCTTCAAAATTCTCACATTCTCAAGTTTTTACCTAATTATTTTGTCTACACTTCCTACAATATTAGGTTTCATGAACTGGGGTTGCTTTTTAAAAAATATTTAATTAAATTCTTTTCTTTTAATTGCTCTGTTGTGAAGAATATAATCATTTCCCAGCCCATAGTAGGTCCTCAATAATTATATAACTTGCCATGTCCATTAAAGGTCCTTCTCTCTATATCTATCTATCTATCTATATCTATCTATCTATCTATCTATCTATCTATCTATCTATCATCTATACACACACACACACACACACACACACACACACACACACACACACACACCTTGCTTCTTCCAGTCAGGTACTGAGGGCCTGCAGGATTTTTACAGGGCCACAACACACACGGTAAAGGCAGAGACTGGTTTCTGAACGTTTTTAAGGGATCATTAATTATGTCTATTATTTCTAGATAACAAGCTATCACAGGACCACCACTGTCACTGTCAGCATTCCCACCCCTCATTCCCCATATATGCCTCCTCCGATAGTCTCTCAGTAGGACCAACAGTGCAGCATCTTCAGAAGCCTGCCCACGTTGTTCCCTCACAGCTGAGGCCATCCCCAGGATGCTCACACTCAACCCACGGAAAGAGAGAGTGGTGTTCCTGTTTGGGTTGCAGCAAGCTGTCTCCTCTCTTAGCAGAGCGGAGCTAAGTTGTTTGACCATGGCCTTAGCTGCACCATCAATAATTAAGGGAAACATCTTACCAGCGTGCATCTTTGGAGTTTCCTTTTCATTCCTAGAGGGGAGAAACATTTAATGAAACAGTCAAATAAAACCAGCTTTCCCTCAAAGCTGAATTTCAATGGGAACTGCAAACAGCATCCATAGAATTACCGAGAAAAATGTACAAGATTGGATATCCCTCCCTAAACAAACATAAGCCGCCCCCCCCCATGTGTGGATATATAAATGTGTAATTTATTCATGTGTGTAGCAGCCAAAGGTTGACATTTAGAGTTTTTTTCTATCACTCTCAGCCTTTTTTTTTTTTTTTTTTTTTAAGGCAGATCTTTCTAAGCCTGGAGCTCACCAATTCAGCAAGACCAGCTGGCAAGCCTGCTCCAGGAATCCTCCTGTCTCTGCCTCCCTAGCACTAAGGATTACAACAAGCGTGAGCCTCCACACTCAGCTTTTTGATATGGATCCTGGGGTCCAATCTTAGGGCCTCAAGCTTTGGTGGCAAGCCCAACCAACAGGGCCGTTTTTCCTAGCCTATGTTCAACTATTTACAAAACAGAATATCAGTTCAAAGTAAGTGCAGATTCCCCTGTAGGGCACAAGATAGTGTCCCAAGCTCATCATGGGTTTTACATGAACTTCTTAAGATAATGACCAAATTAGTCAATATAAACTAAGCAGTGCTTTGGCCATGAGGATCATACAACCCCAACAGAACTCAGTGTCAGAACGTAACAAAAATTTGCATGCTCCCTATATCCCAGTCTAATGCCAATTAGCTGCTGCTCTCCATCTGGGTCGCAGGGTCCCTAAGATTACTGAGTCGAAGAAAGCAGCAGAGGGCAGCACACACTGGCTCTGAGCTGCACTGGCACCCTTGGCCCTAGTACATTTTACCATGAAGGACAAGTATGGGAGCAGGAAGCTGAGCTGGGTGGCTTCTGCAATCATTAGCGATAGGGTGGTAAAGGCCCAAGGATTTTCACGGTGGCTGGCTTTCCCTGTCCAAACCCACTATTGTGTCTTGTACTGAGTCATCGCTAATTGCCTTCCTCCTCCTCTTTATTCCTTGACCGGCCCCAACTCAACCATCTGCATAATATATGGGTCTCAATATTTGGGTTCCAAAAGGGACAATGAGACAGGTCACTCTTTGGGTCTGAGATTTATTAGGAGAGTTATTAACAACATGGAGAGCCAGCGTGGCAGGGACTCTGAGGAACAGTCAGGCCCATGAGGTGAGGTAGGCTGTGTTGTTTGTAGTTTTCAGAGGGGGAGGGCAGTGTGTGTGTGTGTGGGGGGGAGTCAAGTCTCACTTTTCCATTTAATTGATAGATAGCCCATTGCAATGCTCTCACTCAGGTTGTTTCTTATTTGAAAATGACAGAGAAAGGAGGACAGGTGCATTGTTTAGTTACTGTACACCCATTAGACAGGATGCCCTACTCAAAGCCGCAGCTTGCTTAGGATACTCGGTACACTTTCTTTGAAGAGGAGATTTCAGGTTTGCAGGGAGCCTTTTGGTAGGATGCTATCATTTCTTTTATAGCAACTGGCAGGGCAGAGAGAGAGACGAAGCTGTTACACATAAGCATCGTCTGAATGACCCCAGACCAAACCTAACACATGCCACCTACACTGTGCATCCATCTCTTGTGAGCTTGGGCCAGAGTGATCATTTCCAGAATGCATCCCATGGTGTGTCTGCATTAGAGGCCACAAATTCATTCCCTATAGTAAGATTCAAGACCGTACATGAGGTCTGCATCTCCTACTGGCATCCTGGGAAGCATCACATGGAATACACAGGCTGACGCCATTGGCAGAGCTGTGTGTTTACCCGTCATGGCTGAGGTCAAGCTGTTATTATCTTTATTATGGCCAAGAACGACCTAGCATAAAACCAACCCTCCCATGTCTTCTGGTAATAGAAGTTTCCGACAATCAGAGAGTAGTTCAGCCTCTGTCACGAGGAACTCCTGCTGTGGCCTGATGAGAGTGGACAGGAGGGCATGTCTTTTTGTTTAACTAGATATGTTTTGCTCCTGCCTTTTAGCTGCACGCCCTGCCAAGTGTCCAGCTTTTGTTTGTGTGGAGAGCTAATCAATATTTAGAATACGTGATTAAATACTGCCTGGGGTGCCAGTCACGGGTCAGTTCATTAAGGAGGCAGCATTGGGAAAGGAACTGTAGAGTAATACAGAGAACATGGGTTGGAGCTAAAGGGGGTCAGGGTTCTAGTTCTCACTGTCCCTCTAAGTGGCTCTGTGACTTTCCTTTGTGCTCCTGCATTTCCCCATGTGTAGTGTAGGAGATTAATCTAGAACATTCTAAAACCTTTTTCTGCACTAATTTTTTTTTCATTATGCACTCTATAAAAGACACAGGGAGACTGAGCTGTTCTTCAGAGTGCATCCTAAAATAAATAAGCTGAGTCAACGGCGCCTCAGCTATCCCAGGCTGGCCTCAAGTTCACTAAGAAGCCAAGGATGACCCCGAGCATTAGATCCTCCTGCCGCTGTATCTTATCTGGAGTGTTGGCATGGTGGGTGTGTGTGACCAGGCCTGGTTGGAATCACCAGTGACATGATTGTTAAGCAGCCACTAAGATGGTAAAATAATGAATAACATGGCTTCCCATGGGAGAATTAATTCCAAAATAAAAGGCAGCTCAGCCTGCTGTTCAAGATGGAAACATGCCGAGGTAGGAGGTAAGTCGGGGAACAAACAGCTTTTCTTTCCAGGTGGCTTAGTTTATTCCTAATGTCTTCAGTATTTTGTAAATTTTCTAAACGCCAGAATTAAAAAGAAAAAAAAAATCCCTTTTCATTGTCTTTAAATTTGACCACTTACCAAATATCTGACTCTTAATCTCCTCTGATGTCTCTCAGCCCATGAGGATGCTAGTCCTTCCTTCCCTTTTTCTAAAACACATATTTACAAAGTAATTATAATGAGATAAAATCCATAAACTATATAATTCAACATTGCGTATGTTATAACTGCTAACTTGTATGGGTGGAGGGGTCGTGTGACGTCAGGCATGGTCATCTCATGCATGTCAAATACTTGCATCTCAAGTCTTTCTCCTATCTCTATTAAATGCTATGGAAGTCCCATCAGCGGGACAACTGAGAAATGTCCCTGTTTCTCTGGGGGAAGACACAACTGCAAGAATCCCAGTTATGTACTGATGCTCACCAGTTTCACCATTTCTCACCAATCACATACATTCTCCGTTCTGTTCCCTGGGTATAAAGTATGCCACGTGTTGGTTCAGCTATCTTGGGTGTCATACTGTCTGCTCTGGCCACAATGTCATCATCCTTCATCAGAACCAAGATGCTTTTGGCATTTAAGGTAGAGCACTGTGTTATGTGCTACCAGGAAAATTCAAATGCTGCTAGGAAACCTATGGCTGTGATTAGATACCAGATGTATCTATTGCTGAGGAACAAAATGGGAATTTAAACCAGTGAAATGAGTTTTACCCTTTGAAGCCAATTGTGGGGCACGGGAGGGGCTGTGCTTACGTGACAAGGACGCAGAGACACAGTGCCCTGGATCAGACGTGAGTGTCATACTGAGGATAGCTCTTATTTTAAATGGAGTATAGTGGTTAGGATATGTGAGAGAATCAAGCCAGACAATAGGCCACATGTAGCCGAGGCTAGCTCTGAATGCTGCTCAGTACAAAATCATAAACACACTTAAAACCTCGTGAGTTTTTGTGTTATTATTTTATAAGTTGGTTCTATACCTCTTTACATGGCAATGGCCAACACCACATTGCAATGTCTCTGGCTCTCACCATCAGAGGAGTTCCCTCTTCTGATCCAGTGACAACCGTGTTCAAAGCCCCATTCTAGCCTTGAAGAACAAACTGGGAGAACAAGATAGGCAATGTCCCCTCGGGAACATGGACAGAAACACGTGTCACCTCAGGAGTGAGGACTGAGGCACACACAGAGTGTCTTCAATCAGCCTTTGAAGGCAGAGAAGCCCTAGATAGTTGCTTTTCAAGCTCTCCTGACACGTTTGTTGAAATAGCAGAGTTCGCCTGAGTCCTGTCATGTGGAAAGGTGCAGGAGATGCTGTCTGCCTCATGCATCTTAGAACCTGTGATGTCTGCCCTGTACCATTCTCTCACACTCAGTGGCCATTTGGAAAGTCAGTAGACCCTTTAGTACTGCCAAAGGTCACACACACACACACACACACACACACACACACACACACACACACACACACACACACACAAACACACCAGGCTTGAAAGGAAAACTATCAGTCACTCAAATCTAGAAACAGTTGCTGTGTGGTGATGACTCTACGCCTGGGACCTTTCCAGGCATGGCTCTCTCCAGTCCTTGTGAATACCCCATGAGATACGCACAGCAGAAGTCCCAGCCCCTGGGGGAGAACTGACAGCTCACAGATGTGGGAGCTGAGATGGGCCACTGTGCCAGGGTCTGAAGCTCTCTTTCCCTTTCCTCTCTACTTCCTTTTCCTCTCTTTGATGGGTTCCGGCTATGCTACCTAGACTGCCGTTAATGTCTTCCTGCCTCAGATTGCCAAGTAGCTGCAATGACAGGTGCACGACTCCAAAAATAGCCTCTGTGACCTCTAATTCTAGAGCCCCAAATCTTTGGCTCATTAAGTTAGTGTCAGAACCAAGTCTGTAATCACTTGGCTTTTCTCTGGAACGTTGACTGGTTTTTCCACTAATGATCTTTCCCACTCTGGGATTTACACCTCTCGCATTTGTTCATTAAAAAAAAAAAGCTGGGTGTGGTGGTGAATGCTTTATTATTATTATTATTATTATTATTATTATTATTAATTTGCGCTACATCCTGATTGTTATCTCCTCCCTCTTATCTTCCTATTCCCACTCTCCCTCCCTCTTCTGCCCTATTACCCTCCCCTAGACCTCCGACAGGGGTCCCTCCTCCCCCATAGTCTGGCTACAGCCTATCAGGTCTCATCAGGATAGCCTGCATCCGCACCTGGAGAGGCAGGTGGATTTCTGTGAGTTCGAGGCCAGCCTGGTCTACAAAGCAAGTCCAGGACAGCCAAAGCTACCCAGAGAAACCCTGTCTGGGGGCGGGGAGGGGAGTGGGGGAGAGTGCCTTGGTCCTCCACCGAGCTGTGTTTGAAAGACAGGATTGTCTACTGTGGAAGAGTTTAGTCCCAGAGAACAAACCAGGCTGAGAGGAGAGAGAGAGAGAGTGAGCTAGATTCCATCAATGCTTCCAGCCCAACTCTGTACTGGGATACAGTTCTGGAAAGCAAAGAGAAACAGCTCTCAGATAAAGCTAGCATCATTACAGCAGGCATATGGCTGCCCCAGATAAACAGCCAGGCTCTGATTTCTCTCCTAGGAAAAGCACAATAGTGTCATTTTACAGTTGATGGCTTGAAGTCCAGGGAAACCAAATGCAAGACTTTTGTTGGGTCTTTTCGGATTTCAATCCCTTTGTTCTGTTCTCTCTCCCTCTCCCCAGTAAGGCATGCTCTTGAAAACAGGGCAAAACAAAAACAAAAACAAAACAAAAACAAAAACAAAACGAGGGAAACTGTAACCAACAGCTTCGTAAATATGCAGGTCATTTTCCTTCCTCATTTCCTTTGAAAAGATGGCGCTGCAAATTTACGGATTCATTTTCATTTCCCCCCAGCAAGGCTGCAGCAGCAGCAGAGCTATCTGTTAAGAGATGTGTGGGGCTGCCAAAACCCTGCTGAGCAGGGCTCAACATCTGGAAATCAGACTGTCACCAGTGCAGGGAGGGAGGGAGCTAATTCTCCTGCTGTTAGCTGCCGATAAAGCCACGCTCATTAAGGCTTAGAGTGATGTCCAGGGATTTAGTTGGACTGTTCAAATCCCTGTCATCCAGTAGGGGTCTTGCCTCACGTTCCTAAAGCATCCCAGAGGAGCCCACGATGCTGGTAAGCGGTGGGGATGGCACCCTCTGCATGAGTTTTTCAGGTAGAGGCACATTGCTTAAACACATAGCATTTCTAGTCTGTGTTTGCTCGGAATTTAACCCAAACAAGATGGTCTTGGTTAGGCCTTCGGTTGATGCCTGTAATGGTTAGTCTGTAGTCTTACCGTAGCTTTTGGTTCTCTTTGAATTATAAAATGGATTTGAACTGCTTCCTACGTTTTTAACGTTGAAATCCGTGACGGTAGTGCCAGCCACTGTAAAGCATTTGCTCATCCCCACGTCTGTCCCGTCGCACACTTACAGTTGTGAACTGATAATAAGGAGCTGGGCTTGGCGGCATATGACAGCAAAGCCAGTGGTCAGGAGCTTGCGGTGGACGAACATGAGTGAGTTTGAGGCCAGCTTGAGTTACACAGCAAAAGCCAGTTTCAAACAATCCATGCTGTAGCTTGGTTGCAGGTCCTTGTCTGCTGGGTGCATATGTGCACGGCCCTGGGGTTGATCCATAATGTCATGAAAATAAAAAAGAATGTAAAACTGTGTAATTGAAAGCACAACTCTGCCCTCCAGGGTTCACTTCTAGCCCGTTACTCAACAGCTACTTGTTGTTAAGAAGTATGGACACTAATCTCTGGATTGCATTGTTCAGTTATTACATTAACTGTTAACTTGTGGTAACAAAGTTAACCGAGAGGGCTCAGCCAGCATCTGGATGAACAGAGTCCTGCTGACCTTACAGAAGCGGTATGGGGTGGAGTCGTTTTTATACGCTCTGATCCATTACTTGTCACCGAGTGTTTTCCTCAGGAAACATGAAGCCCGTGAGCGTCCTCTGAGCAGGTGCTGGTGAACTGAGGTCGTGTTGATGAAATGTATCAGCAATCCATATACTTAGAGGATTAAAATGGGGCTAATTATAATTATGCATAATGATGTCTATATTACCATATGTAATTATAAGACAATAAATAATTCATAATTAATGTTCATGAGTTAGCAAGAGACGGCACTCAATTATCACCAACAGAAAACACACAGGAAGTACGCATTTATGCGACGCCACACATTAATGCTTAATGGAAATTTCAGGAAATGCTTAAACATTACGTGTATCAGCCTCCCTGGACACAGGTTTATATCCATCATCATCCCCCAAGCCGTGTCCTTTCCCTTTCTCCACCCTCTACTTGTAGCAGACAAGAATGGCCACTGTCATGCTTTAACTTTTTCTAGAACTTTCTGGCAGCGAATTCATACCATTCTTTTGTTTTTGTTGTCTTCCACTCAGCAAAAATGCCTTGTTTTGAGATTAAAATGTGATTTCACAAAATAGCTAATTGTTCTT
Source organism: Acomys russatus (assembly GCF_903995435.1). Taxonomy (NCBI): domain Eukaryota; kingdom Metazoa; phylum Chordata; class Mammalia; order Rodentia; family Muridae; genus Acomys; species Acomys russatus. The sequence continues at coordinate 20,116,266 of NC_067140.1, forward strand.
CTTCTCATTGTTTAAAGTGTTACAGTACAAAACTTGGTTTATTTATTTATCTATTTATTTATTCTCATTTTCCTGTCAGTGGGCTCTTGTGTTGTTTCCGGTTTAGTGCTGCTATAGATACGCTGTAGTGAGAACATTGCTAGGAGAGTCATGTGTTTTTAGAAGTGGAATTGCCTGGTGTTATGCAAATTTACATGAGACACGCAGATCATTTTCTAAAACAATTGGACTATTTCCCTACCCTAGACACCAATGTGTAAGAGTTCTAGATGCTCCATAGCCTTGTCAGAGTTTGATGATGTCAATCTTCCTTGTTTCAACATTGTTGGATTCATACGGGGGCATCTTGCTGTGACTGTATTCTGTATTTTCCTGATGAACACACATAGTGTGCTTCGGAGTTTATTGGGTGGTGTGTGTGTGCATGTGTACACATGTGTGTATGTGAGTGCGCGTGTGTGTGACTTGCACGTGTGGGTGCAGGCAGGCATAGACCACAGTGTACACATGGAGGTCAGAGGGCTACTTGTAGCAGTTGGTTCTCGCCTTTCACCACATGCCTCCCAGGGGCTTTGAATTCAGATGACCATGTGAAATCAAGCACGTCATCCATGGAGCTTGTGAATATCATTTTTCATCCTTTTACTTGATTAGTATCCACAGAGTTGGGCCCTGCTTTGTTAAGATCTCATCTGATGAGTCTTTCCCTTTGTTCAACATGCCTAGTTTGGTACCATTACACAACGCAATTAATTATTAACATGGTTTGTTTTATGTCTGGCAGCCTGCTTCATTTTCTCTTTCCCCTATCTTTCTTTGATTTTTATTTTCCCCCACTTCTGATTTCTTTTGAGTTGGGCGTAGGCCTTTAAATTCATATTTAGTTTTGTATTTTCTTTGGTGTTTGTTGCCGTGGACTTTGTTTTTGAAGACATTGCTCAGAATAATAATAAACACCTTAGCTTACTGCAGCTTGCTGGCTAGCGTTGTTCCACTTCAGGTGTAATTGTAGGACCCTATGGGATCCTCTGCCTTCATAGTACGTTTTGTACTATTAGTTTGTCTTTATTTTTAAAAGCTTTTATTTATTTTCATGTGCATGGGTGTTTTGCCCGCATGCGTGTCTGTACCACATGTTGCAGTGTCCACAGACGCCAGAAGAGGGCACCAGATCCCCTGTGACTGGAGTTGCAGGTGTTTAGGAGCTTCCCTGAGGGTCTTGGGAACCAAACCTGGGTCCTCTGCAAGAGCTTCCAGTGCTAACCACCGGACCATCTCTCCAGGCCTTTATTTTTATTTGCTGATAGCTTGTGCTCCATCATGACCAATGCCAGAAATCTCTTCCTTGTTTTCAAAGTCAACAGACAAGTGGGCTTTATTTAATCAGCAATGGCTTTATTTTATTTCTGGTCAGGAATTATGGTAGGTTCAGTTTGGGAGATCTAAAGCTATAAATGACATTGTCCTTGATTTCAGGCTTACTTTCTATGGGAGGTAACTCGGGATGGGTACAAAGCCACAGTGCCTAAAAGACAATTACAAGTCAGGATGGAGGACTGAGGCTTCTCTCGGGCCGTAAAGCTCTTGAGGTGTCTAAGTGATGCCCAATGTGGGTAGTGTCCACATGATGTGGGCAGAATTGGTGACAATAGGCAACAAAATGGACCAAGAAGTGTGGCTGTCCCTACAGCTTCTAAACTGATGTATGTGCCTTCAACTAAGACTTCATCCAGTAAGATCCAGGGAACCACTGGGTAATGTACAAACAAGCAATTTGTTCAAAACTTTTAAAGAAAGACTGTCATGACAAAAAGGTAGTTAGCATATTATTGGTTTCAGAAATCTTGCATACGAGAGTGTTGCCAGCTCAGCAACCATGCTGACAATGTCAGGATAACATCTCTAAGAATGTGGTACTGTCTTCAGGAAAACTCCATCATCGGTTTGCAGGGGGCAGGAAGGCAGGGTCTCTCTGTGTAGCTCAGGCCATGCTAGAATTGGCTTCCCAGCCCAGCCTTGGACTTGCAATCCTTCAGCCTCTGCCTCCCATGGGCTGAGGTTACAGGCATGTGCAGCCACGAATAGCACCATTTTAATTGTTCACAAGTGTTGTGTTTTTCCTATAATCCTTGACAGCTTTATCGAATGAATATATATTTATTAATTTGTTATATCTAGTGGTGAAATCAAACATTGAAACCAAGGTGTTATGAATTCTCACTTTCCTTTCACGAATGGAAAAGTTGAGACTCAGAGAAACAACTCCAGCCAGATATTTTCGCAGAGAAGACTTTGCTCATCTATTTACATCTGGTAATGGATTTTGTAATGAGGCAGAGGCAAAAAGATTGCAACCCCAAGGGTGGGGTGTGTAGCAAATTCTAGTGTGGCCTGAGCTACATAGAGAGACCCTGCCTTGCTGCCCCCTGCAAACAAATGACTCAGTTCTTCAGAAGACAGTACCACACTCCTAATACACACACACACACACACACACACACACACACACACACACACACACACACTCATGACCAGACTCCAGACTTTATAATTTAGTGATTCAAATAATAGAATCAAAATTTAAAAAAGAAAATAAAACATGGTTTATCAACATTAAGATATAAAAGTAAAATCATCATTATTTTCCATGTGCTAGAAATGGTATTAGAAAACAATTCAACATTCTCAAAAACAAGCAAACAAACAAACAAAAAACAACCCCAATCCCAAGCCAAAAGCAAAACAAATGCGACAGGGTAAAGTCCAATTCAGAGTGAAATGCAAATGAGAAGAGAGATTAATACGTACAAGTAAATTTGAGAGAGATGCAGAGCAGCCGAACTAAACATGAAAAAAAAAAAAAAAATCAAGATGTCTCAGAGGAACATGAAGAAAACCAAGAATAAAGGAGAGCCATGGCTGTTGATTAATGCAAATTAAAATGAGATAATAGTGATCTGAGTCATCCCCCCCTCATTAAAAACCCAGGGTCTCATTGGCTTAGTTTATCCGTGCTACACACTGAGCAAATCCCCAAGGTAATGAGACAGGGCACCTCCATGTTTGTTAATAGGCACGTTGGAAGGAAAGGATAGCAAGGAGAAGCTATGGAAACGGAAACGGCTACTGCTGGAGTACGTCAGCCTTCATGTCAGTCTTCCCTAGGCAGATGACCTCCTTTGCAGATTATGATTTTGTGTGTCCAGTGATTTCCTCATGGACACACACACACACTGCAGCTCTGACGGCAACTTCATTTTTAGATGAATTTTCATGCGCATGCATAGGAAATATTTTTACGGTGATTGGCAGCTAGCTGCCCTGGTGTGCTCGCTGGAGGATGAGTCAGTCACTACCTGTCGGTTCATTAAGCTTTCCTCCTGGTTATGCTGTGGGGCTGAGCATCACTAAGCAAGGATGTGACCACATTATCTCCTCACGCAGCTGTACCGGGCGACAGGAGCCCAGAACATCAGCCTCCTGGCTTGTCTGGGTTGTGAATTTGAATAAGTGACATTTTAAAACCCAAAGTGAGAGAATGGAGAAGCTGGCGGTAACTCAGACATTGGGCAGCTATGGTTGTTGCACTTGTGGCTGGCCTCAGGAAGATTGAAGACGTTTCTTTTGTTTTTAGTGGACTTTGGCATTTCACCTCCCCTAGTCTTGACTATTGTAAACAGGTCACCAAAGCTTCTATGCCCAAGTGTATTCACATCACAAATTTAGACAAGACAGAAAGCTGAAAGCAGACAGTAAGGTTTAGTTAAGGTTTCCATTGCTGTGAAGAGATACCATGACCCCAATGACTCTTCTAAAGGAAGACATTGAAGTGGGGCTGGCTCACAGTTTCAGAGGTTTAGTGGAACTTCTTCCATGGAGAAAGTTGGAGGGAGGAAAAGAAATGGAGGGAAATAAAGTAATCATATATTTAATCATCATCATCGTCATCATCAAAGTCCATCATGGCAGAAGGTGAACTGGAGGTGGGGCAAGGCTATAAACCCTCACAGCAGGACACTAGTGACGGGCTTCCTTCCAGCAGCAAGGCTGCCCCTCCTAAAGGTTCACAGCATTCCTCAAAGAGCCCCAGCAGCTGGGGGGGCCAAGTGTTCAAGTGTCATGCCTGTGGGGGGGTCACTCTTACTAAAACTACACTGACCAAGTTGGACTGTTGTAAAGACTGAGTGAGATACCACCCATCAGGACTATAGTACAGTGCTTGGCCCACGGTGTGTGCTCATTAAACAGATGCTTGTCACATGCTCAACTGGGGAAAAAGGAGGCCTCATGGAGCTCTTGTGAATACCACATTATCTGGACACAGTAAATTGTTGCAGTCTCCCTGATCAGCTACCTGTCTGCTTAGAACTGCAAGAGGTGACAATTTCATAATTTCCCCACATTCCAACACATACATATGTGCATGACTGTAGAAGCGTTCAACTGCGAAATAAGAAAATGCTGCTACCATTAGCCAAAGATGGACAGAGAAACACTTAAGGAGCTTTCCCTGAATTCTGTGGTTCACCAAGAATATGTGTCACATAGTGACACCAGGGGCCAGCCATATCTACTAAGCTTTCAAAATTTAGGCTGGTGAGGTCACTTCAGGGTTGCTGAACTTCCTACCACAAGAGGCTCACTGGGACATTTGTCAGTTGCACAAAAAATGTCGTGGCCACTATTTTTGGTAGATGATTTAAAAAACTCAATTGTTTCTACCGGCAAGCCATGGGCAATTTGTCTCCTGCTACATAGCTTTATTGGGTCGTCAGTATGCCTTAATCCAATCTTGGGTATTTTATCATGGTGGACATGGCTGTTATCTTTCAATGTGGGAACATGCCACCCCAGGGTGCCATCATCACAAGAACCCTGTCAATCTTCATGAGCATCAGTGAGATGAACTCTTCGTCTTGGCTTCTGTGTGGTCATCAGGGTCATCACTCATGTATGAGAACATTCTCTCAGTGGCTGTGCTGACCTACATGCCCACTCTCTCATGAAGAGGTACCCATTCCCCTTGGGCAATCAGAGAGAATACGGGTTCCCACAGAGGCCCCTACGTCTAGGTGGCTGCCATGAATTCTTTTGATAGTGTTTTGTTTTTTCTATTTTGAAGCATGCCAGTCATTTGTCAAGTTGGATTTTTAATGAGTGCCCTTCTAGTGGGGTAATCAGCAGTTGTCCTCTTTGTCATTTCTGTCAGTCTGTGTGTCACCTCCCACCCAGGTCTTTTGTGTAGGCTGCTTTTCTTTAAGGCTGTTTCTAATCTGTTTTAATTATCCAGTATAGAAGTATAGGCCAGGCACCTTCTGATTTGCTATGCTTGTGATTTGACCTCTAGATAGTCCCCGTAAACCTGGGCTTGAAAGCCTACTCTGAAATGGTCTCAATCCCTTGAGGTGCTCACAACATGGCAGGAATTTAAAATTGGCTTCTCCGATTTGGTCAGTTCATTGGAGCCCTGACTTTGACCGTTTTCAGAACTTTGTATTACACACATGTAATGTCTTTGGCTAACAATGCCCGTTGGAAATAATTCTCCACCTATTTCTGTTTGTAAGTCTATTAATTTTCTCTAGCCATGTTTCAAGACATGCAGCTAAAGAAAGTGATACACACCCAGATGGGAACACACACACACACACACACACACGGGGGTGGGGGGTGGAAGGAGATGACGTAGTTAAGTGAGGATGAGAATAAACATGGTGAACAGGCTGTGTAAAGGCAAAATGCAGGCATAGGATTTGAAAGAGTCATTTTAGACCAAGACATGAGGTAATTCACAAAACTGGAACTTTGCAGCTGTTGAAATGTCACTAAAAATGACCCTGGGGCTCCAGGATCAGCAGACTTGTCTGGTTAGTAAATATTTTAGGATTTGTAGGTCACACATTCTGTCTCCATATTGTGTTCACAGGTAAGCAGTCATAGACCGTGGTGTCTGTGAAGGAGCCTGGCAATGTTTCAAATTTTCTTTTTTACAAAAATATATCTGGAGCCAGATTTGTGCCACCAGATCCAAACTTTGCTGTCCATGATATTTTTGATTTCCTACAAAACAGAAGATACTCTGTCTTATTTTACTGCTTGAAAATAGGATGTCTTCTTTATCTATCTCATTTTTACATAGCATCAGCAGCCATGTTAAAAGCAGCAAAGACAGTTATGTTGCTTGGAAGTCCCTAGTCTTTCTTGGCATGCAGCCCTAACGTATTCCACCAAACTGGCAACATCTCTAAAACTAGTTATTTAGTTAAGACAGCAATAGTAGCAACACAGTTTCTAAATTCTAGTTGTGGTCCTGCTGCCGAGGCGTCAAGGGTGAAAAGCCTTAGCAGCTCCGCTACAGTAGCACCCCAGGTACTGCTGAGTAGCGCTTGGCATGTATGATGAGCTCACTACTGACCACTGAGTGCTTTGAATGGATGCTGAGATGGACACATCCTGCTTAAGGGAACCGAGTTCCCAAAGTGCCAGGTGAACTGTTTAGCCAAAGCTGGCAGGATCCAAAGCCCATGTTCTCAGATTCAAGTTGGTTCTAATAGGCTGGAGAGTTTGCTCAGCAGTTCAGAGTGCTAATCGCTCTTTTAGAAGACCAGGGTTCAGTGCCCAGAACCCACATGATGTCTCATAACCATCTATAACTCCAGTTCCAGAAGATCCAACCGCCTCTTTTGACCCCTGCAGGCACCAGGCACACATGTGGTGCACAGACATATATACAGGAAAAACACCTATACCCATTAAATAAAGTAAATAAAAATTCATGTTGGTTGACAAGTTGACTCTGGGTAATCCCTGAACAGAGAAATCAGCAGCTTTGAACCCCACTTCTAAGTGGTTAATGAAAGTGTGATATTAATACTCTTTAATTAATATGCCTTCAAATGTCTATGTGAAATAATATTCAGCCACTTAAGCAAATATGCCTAACCAGGTGTCAGATCTCTACTCTGTTCCGGTGACCTGGATAATATTCTAGACATAATGATCTGTGTTGCCCATGGGATGAAGACCACACCCACTACTCTGAAGAACAATTTATATAAGGATAAAAATATTCTTGTAAAAACATTGTGAGCCATGAGTTTCAGTAATTAACACTTGTGTGCATGCTTTGTCTATTTACTTACTTACTTACTTACCCATTGAATTAGTTAGCGATAGCATCTCCTCCCACATAGCCATGGCTGGCCCAGTGTTCATTACATAGCCTGGATTGGCCTTGAACTCACAGCAATTCTCCTACCTTAGATTCTCAATTACTCAGGTCACAGACGTACAAGAGTGCATATGATGATTTCTTTTTTTTAAGAGTGTGTGTGAGTGAGAGTAAGATGTGTGCATGTATGTGTGTTTGTGCGCCTATGTATGTGCGTGCATGTGTGTGTAGATGTGTGTACGTATATGTGTGTCTGTGTGTGTATTGTTTTTCTGAAAGAGAATCTCGGTATGTTTCCCCGGGTATCCTAGAACTCACCATGTAATCCTAGCTGGCTTTGAACACTCAGCAACTCTCCACTTCAGTATCCCAGCTGTTTGGACTAGAGGAGCCTGCCCCACAACAGCTAGGTCTTATATGCAATATCACTGTGGCTGGTTAGGATACATCACCCCAAAACTTGGGTGAGGATGACATTTAGAAGAAAAGGCTATGGAAGAACTAGTAAGTAAGTAAGTAAGTAAGTAAGTAAGTAAGTAAGTAAGTGTGTTTTTCCTTTTAAATATTTATATCTGTAATTAAAAACAAAGTCCCAGTTAATGACCCAAATGAGTTGACCAGGGAAATTAGTAAGAGGGAAAAATATAAGACAAGGTCCCTTGGGCCAGAGCCAAGCTACAGAGGGGTTTTTACAGGGGCAGTAGCAGAAACCAGACATGACACAAGTGAGAACAGAACGAGTGAGAAAAGGGTGTTGTCGCGGTAGGAGTGGTCACAGAGCTACAGGGAACCAATGCAGCAAGCTTGGGCACCACGCTGAGCCAGGGATGCAAGAGGCTTAGCAACTAGCTCATATCAACCAGGAATGACTTGGAGTCAAGATGTTTGCAATAGTTCATTTAATTTCTTTTTGTGTGTATATACTGTATGTGGTGTGTGTTCACATGTGTGTGTATGTGTGTGTGTGTGTGTTCATGTGTCTAAATATGAGTGCACACAGCACTTACGTGGAGGTCAGAGAACAATCTTGGCTATCAGTTTCTGCCTTCTGGGTTATTTGAGACAAGGTTTCTTTCATAGTTACCACCGGCTTCCAGGTTTGTCCTGTCTCCTCCTCTGTTTCACCATTGGAGTTCTGGGATTGCAGTTATGTACCAGTTTTATGTGGATTCTGGGGTTTCAGAGTTGGGCCCTCATGCTCACACAGTTCTTTACCCATTGAGACATTGTCCAGCCTACCATTTTCTTCTCTCTGTTTTGTCAACTGATGAACTTAAAATTCTGAAAGGGAGTTTCCACTGGTGGTGCGCGCGCGCGCGCGCGCGCACACACACACACACACACACACACACACACACACACTCACAGAGACAGACAGACACACTCACAGAGAAGACAGACAGACAGACAGACACACACACACACACACACACACACTCACAGAGACAGACAGACACACTCACAGAGAAGACAGACAGACAGACACACACACACACACACACACACACACACACACACACACACACACACACTGGATGCTATGACAGAGCTCACAGAAGCAACTTCTAGTTTTGCCAAGAAGAGAGCGTGCATTGCTCTAACATCCCTAGGGATATGCAACCCTTATGGTTCCTTTACTGTCAAGGCCACATGCAAAGGGATCAAAAGAACCCTCAGTGGGAACAGGGGATTAGACATGAGTAGTTGTTGACCTTGTAACCTCTACCAGGAATATTCACCTCAAATAATTAATCCACAAATGGTCCAGCCTTTATAGTCAGATTTATCTGGGTAAATGGGAGACTTTATCATGAAATGGTAACCTGCTTATTGTATTTGGCCAAATCTGATCTCAGATAATTAGCTTTCAGGCTCCCAAGCTATTCCTAAAATGCAAATTGGCTTCCTAATTTCCCCATCCCAAACCGTGGTAAGATATAATTACATACCATTAAACACCTGCTAAGCTAAAGTGGATGGGTGGGGGAGTCAAGGAATACAGAGGAATTGAGCTCTGCTGCTGTGATGATGGGGAATTCAATTTCATTACCTGAAAATTGCAGAATAGGTGGCTGCCTACCCATAGCCTAGGCAAATCAGCAGTTGATTGTGTTGTGTTATAGCATCCAGTGTGCCTGTATGTTGTGAGGATGTGCATGCATGTGTGGGAGCCAGAGGTTGATAGCCAGTGTCTTCCAATATAGTTTTCTCTATTATCTTCTTGGAACAGGGTCTTTCCAGAGGTCGATATCTGATGTCTTCCAATACAGTTTTTTATATTATCATCTTGGAATAAGGCCACTCAATGAATGAATCCAGAACTTTCCAGTTGGGTTGACCAGTTGGGCAGCAAGTGCCAGGGACCTGACTGTATCCTATCCCACAGCATCAAGGTCCCAGATATTCAAGATCACGTCTTGCTTCTACATGGGTGCCAGGGTCCAATTCTAGCTCCTTGTGCTTGTGCAGTGGGCACTTTGCCATCTGTTTCCTAGTTCTATCTGGTGTTTTGACTGCATCTATGACATGTGGGTGTTTGGGATGGAACCCTGTTCCTCTGGAAGAGCGTTTTGTGCTCTTGACTACAGAGCCATTGCCCCATCCCCTACTACTATTTTAGTAAACCCTCCCGATGAGTAATCCTGACTTGTCTCATATTTAAAGGCAGCTGTTATATGGGGGAAGAACAGCCTTCCCATTGGGCCAGTAGGACTCAATTATGGGCCTCAGAGTATTTGAAAAGTTCTCGGGTGAGGCCGTGTTGATAGAGTGCCTGTCTACCATGCCTTAAGTCCTAAGCCCCATCCTCAGTGGCTCAGGAAAGCAGATGTGGTGACACACACCTGCCACCCTAGCACTAGAAGTCCAATGTCATTTTCAGCTATGTCACAAGTTCAAGGCTAGCTTGGGATAGGTAAGACCCCGCTTCAAAATACCTACAGAACTACATGGTCACTCTTGATACCTTCCCAACTCGGTCAACTCTCAAGGAACGAAGCGTGGCCTCTTCTAACTGGAAGACACATAGGTGTTTGTCTTATTGTTCAATTATTCATGTGATTTCACAGCTAATCCAGAACTTGCTAAATTCAGTTCCTACTTTTTGAGGCTTTTTGGGGGGGGGTGCAAAAGAATAGTTCAGGATCAGTAAACACAGTCAGTAAAGAAAGAAGCACATAGTGTAGCATTTGAATGCTGTGTACCGGACACAGAACAAGAGTCTAAAGGTACAAAGAAGTGAAGGAAGATGGAGACTCAGAGCCTAAGAGTGGCAAGAAAAACAACCAAACAGCAGCTGTGTTGTTTTAGACTCTCTACAAATAACATTTGTTACGTTTCGTGCTCTGAGTTTTTGTTCCCAGCTGGTGATAGGAGTTTGAAGGTCACGGAGGCTTTAGAGCTGGGATCTGACTGGTTGAAGTAGGTGCTTGAAGCAGACCATGGCAGGATAGGGCTGCCCCTGGTTCTGATCTATTCTAGGCTTCCTGCTGGCCACCATGCCAAAAGCCCTCCACAAGCTCCCACCACCACAGACTGAGGCCCTCCCACGGCCACACCCTCCTCAGCAGCACCAGATAAGATCTGAAACCTCAAGCCATGAAAACCCTTTTCTGCCTTTGGTCTTCCCGGAGGATGTTTTGGCCACAGCCACAAAAGTAACTCGTAGATGACTTTATTGGGCCACAATCCAATAAAGCTATCAGTCTGTTTAAAGATGAAAAATGAGTCATATGCTATAAGTGATTTCTCAGTTGAGACAATAGCAGAGCTATGTAAACCCTACTTGTGAGGACCTTTCTTTGCTTACTTGAAAACGCTGTACCAAAAGGGTCACTTGTATATTTAGTCAGAACATCTCACTCTACAATAAATTCTAACTCGGACTCTTGCACTATCGGCCCCGGGACTGGAGAAATGGCTCAGCTCTTTAATTAATATGGACCATGTAAAAGCCACTTTTCTGTGGCAATATTAAAGTACTATGACCAGAAGCATACTATAGAAGAAAGTTAATTTTGGAAGAATCTGTAATGGTGAGGAAGGTATGGAAGCAAGCAGCCAGAGAACAAGATGCTGACTGAAAGCATCCTGTCACACGATAAGTTGAGAGAGCGCACTGGAAGTGAGATGAGGCTGTAAACCCTCAAAGCCCACTCCTAGTGTTGCACCTCCTCATAAGGCTGCATTTCCTAAAGGCTCCATACATGACCAGTGACAGAAACTCTGGACCAAATGTTCAAATACCTGAGCCTATACTGCGCAGTTTTCATTCAAACCACCATAAAGTACTTGCTACTCTTATAGAGGACTGGGTTCAGTTCCCAGCACCCATGTTGAGCAGGCAATGATTGCCAATAACTCCAGCTCTGGGGGATCCACTGCCCTCTTTTGGCTCCTGCTGGTAACTGCATTCATGTGCACATAGACACACATACATACACATAATTATAATAATAAAAAGAAACAAGGGATATGAATAGCACCTAGGCTGTTGTAAGGTCGAAGGAGCTGGTGGGTGCAGTCAAGAGAGGGCTGCGGCCATGGTTAGGTGCTGGTGCATTCAAAGCACCCTAAGCGTCATAATGTTAGACAGACTCTTTATAGGAGGCAGGCCCCTGTCATCCAGAGAGTCACTCGATATAAGCAGAGGCGTAAATAAAAACAATCAAGTCACAACAAGACTAGATCAACACTCATGCAACAGACTTCAGAGGAAATTCTAACTCAAGACACTGAGGTTAAAGTTTAAAATAGACCTTTGCCCTTGACATGTCCCCTTTAGGAGTCTTTCAGTAGGATTATTAAGTACACTCATCTTTGGGGAGGAAGATGATTGAAAAGAGAGAGAAGTTGGAGCAGGAGAGTGGAAGGAAGATGAGGAAGAGAAAGAAGTCAGTCACTGGGGGGTAAAATAACCCACAGAAGACACCACAGTGCCCACCAATGGGGAGATTCTTGAACTAAGTTGAGGCACTTGCAATAAAGAGTGTTCTGCCGCTACCTCAAATTGGTTTTCTCTGTTTAAAAGAGTCTGTCCACAAGCAGTACAAAACCAGAAAAGGCAAGTTTAAAGTACAGCTTATTGCATGGTAGGATGCCACTTAACAAACAAAAACATATCTAAAGGTTAGTACACACTTGCCTAAAATAGAAAGAGGTGGGCAACGTTCTGTGTTGGTTTGTTTATAGTATTACCTCATGTTTAGAATTAGAAACTAGATGACAGTTGCTAGTTTGTTCTTGTTTCTATTTGTGTCTCTTAGATGGAAGAAATAACATGTGAGGTAAATCGTACCAATTTTTTTAGAAACTTTGTTGAGTTTCATATAGCCGTGTCTCCTATGGGCTCAGCTGTATCTTTAACACACACGCTCAGGCCTCATACGCTTCATTGTATCTTTTATATGTTTAACTCTACCTCTCTGGTGGGTGGAGCTGCATCCTTTCCACAAAGCAAAGAGGTTCTTCTATAGGGCAGAGTCCTCATTTTGTCACCCCCTGGTCTCCATCATGGGACAAAGCTTACGGGTGACGAGAACTTGAGTGTGTTGTGTTGAGTTGCACTATTGGAAATTCGGAGAGCAGAAGGCTGGCGTGTGACTCAGCGAGCAGACCCAGCACCATTTCCCCCTCGTTTCTATGATCAGATGCAGACAGGAAGCAGCTTAAAGGCAGAAGGGTTCATCTTGTCTCACAGTTCACAGGGATACATTAGACCACGGCAAGGAAGGCATGGCAACAGGACCAGGAAGCGGTTGGTCACACCGAGTCTTCAGGAAGATGTGGGAAGAGGAACGAATTTTGCATCTCCCCTCCACCCCTTTCTCAATATAGGACCTAGCCCATGGGATGATGTCACCCAAATTTAAGGATGGTCTTTCTTCTTCCCTGACATATAAAACACCTTTGTAGACGTACTCAGAGATGTCTGTCCATGGTGATTCTAAGTCGAATCAAGTTGAAAGTTAAGATTAGCCATCACAGGGGTCTAAAGGAGCAGTGCTAAGGAAGAAAATAAACTTCATCCATTTAATTCAGAATGTGATGCAATTGCCCTGGGGCAGACCTACCATTTTGTATTGTGTCCTCCTTTGTAGCCCATGGGTCTTTGGGTCAAGCTTGTCAATCAGCCCAGTCATTTTTTTCCCCAATCAGGGAAATTATGAAGATCACTGAGACAAAGTGTGGTTGTTCTTGACATGTTCAGAAGTGATTTGCAAGTGATACAGCCTACAAATAATGGACTGTGATTGACAGAAAGGGTGTCAGTTCCCCTGAGGTCAGAGTTCAGGAACTCCCAACTGCATATATCCTGAGACGTCTTCTTTTTCTTCTTCTTCTTCTTCTTCTTCTTCTTCTTCTTCTTCTTCTTCTTCTTCTTTCTTCTTCTTCTTCTTCTTCTTCTTCTTCTCCTCCTCTTCCTCCTCCTCCTCCTCCTCCTCCTCCTCCTCCTCCTCCTCCTCCTCCTTCTTCTTCTTCTTCTTCAAGACATGGTCTTTCTGTGTAGCCTTGACTGTCCTGGACTCACTTTGTAGACCAGCCTGGCCTCGAACTCACAGTGATCTGCCTGCCTTTGCCTCCCGAGTGCTGGAATTAAAGGTGTGTGCCACCACGCCCAGCTCCTGAGTCTTCTTCCTAAGAAAATATGTTCAGCGTGTATGTTTGGGCAAGAGGGTGCCTGCAGCATGAACAGCAAGCCATTTGACCAGTGATCAGCTAGTTCGAGAGTGATGTGAGCGAGTGACTTATTACAGGGCAATGGAGCATGCACAGAATTTATCGCCTCAGGTCCTAGTGAGTGAAAAATATGGGCAAGCTCATCCAGTAACTCCTTGAAATCCTCTCCGAGGCAGCAGATTAGTCAGCCTCACTGCATGTGTGTGCCGTTGACCGTTTGTCACTGGGAGGTGGGTGTTCTCTTCTCCTTCTTCTCTTTGTCCCAAGAATGTGAGCAGTTTAGGGGAGGACAAGCTTCCTGATTGCTTTCCACCCTCCCAGACCTTGGCCTCAACTGAGATGCCAAAGACCACGATACAGTCAGCTTCATTTGCTGCAGATGGTGCCTCAGCCATGGTGCCTCAGCTGTGCTGCAAAAGCCTTGGGCTGCTCATCTGTGCACTGCATCAGCCGCTGCAATCTGCAAAAGTTGGCTTGAACCTGCGGTGGGAATTAAGTAAAACCAAACAGCAAAAAGCAAAGATAAATAGAGCTGCCTGTGGACTGTTTCCATTAAAAACAGCATTGAGGCTTAACATTTTTCTCTTTGAATGCCCGTCAATAATTCAACTCAGAAGGAAAAATAGAGAGCGTCCTGTTTTGTCTTCTGTTATAGGATGAGATTGTTCTGAAAGAGATAAAGTTTTATTTATTTATTTTTGGCCAGTCCTATGGAACAAGTCCTGTGCTTTTAAACATGTGCCAGGCAAGCACACTACAGCCCCAACTAAAAATAAATTCTCCATGAATCTTTCTGAAAAATCCTTTACTCTGGACGAACGCTATATCTGTTTTAAGGAGGAAGCTACAAATTGCCTGATATCTGAAAGCTAGTCCAATGACGAGATAAGCACGGGATATAGGCACCACTGTGCCAGCCATCATGGCCCTTAGCAAGGCCTATTTAACAAATCTGCTAATGCACAAGAAAAGTCCAGGTTATTTGCAGGCATGGATGAATCCAGGCATTCATAGCACATACTAGGGGCTTGTGTGAACCCCCCTCCCCTGCTTTCTTCTTGTGTTTTACTGAGGGTTTTGCAGTCATACACTTTCTAGGAGCTTAAGACATACCCTGCCAGGATATTGAGTCTGATGGGAAGACCGGTCCCTTCATCCTGTGATTTGTGTTAAACTCTTTTTGAGGTTGTCCCATTGGTTTGGCTTACACATATACATCCAGTTAAAAAAATTACTATTGCGTCCCTGTGCCATGGCTCACAGATGGAGGTCAGAGGAGAAATTTGTGGAGTTTGGTCTCTCCTTTTGTCTTTATGTAGGCTCTGGGGAGCTGAGCTCAGCCCATCAGGTCTGCACAGCAATTGCTTTACCTGCTGACCAGTGCGCACGTTCTTGAACCAAAGATGGCAGCCAGTTGGAAACATTCTCACCCTTTATGCTAAGGCTCAGAGTCTCAGGACTCTGGAATAAGCTGAATGGCTTCCATTGTGTGTAACCCCCACAAATTACGTTCAGGCAGGTCTCTGTCCAAAGAGGAAAGGACATTTGTTACTAAAGAATAGAGAATACATGATGGGTGAAAAAGACAGCTAACCAACCAAACAGTGCACACCTACCTGCCGGGACTCGGAATGGGAAGATGTTTGGTATCAAAATTCACTCATATGCTCCATGTTTCCAGTGAGGCTGCCAGGCTCAGGTCACTGGGAAGGATGCTCACTGAGCCACTCACACCTCCTCTGTACTTATAACTCCCTCCCCTCCCTCCCTCTCCCTCCCTCCCTCCCTCCCTCACCCCTCTCACCACTCACAGCTCCCTCTGCACTCGCTAGCTGTTTAATCTGTTCTTGAAATTTGGTCATTTTGCCTGAAAAACACCTAAAGAAATGCTCAAAGTCCTCAATTAACAACAAGGACGTGCAAATCAAAAGGACTCTGAGATTCCATCTTATACCTACCAGAATGGCTAGGATCAAAAATTCAAGTGACAGCACATGCCGGTGAGAATGTGGAGAAAGGGGAACACTCCTCCATTGCTGGTGGGAGTGCACACTTGTACAACCACTTTGGAAATCAATCCGGCACTTTCTCAGAAAATTGGGAATAATGCTACTGCAAGACCCAGCCATACAACTCCTAGGCATATACTGGAAAGATGCTCCACCGTACAAGGACATTTGCTCTACTATTGTTTATAGCAGCTTTATTCATAATAGCCAGAATCTGGAAAAAAAACATAGATGTCCCTCAACTGAGGAATGGATAAAGAAACTGTGGTACATTTACACAATGGAATGCTGCTCAGCTATTAAAAACAAGGAATTCTTGAAAATTTCAGGCAAACAGGTGGAATTAGAAACTGTCATCCTGACTGAGGTAACTCAGACCTAGACAGACAAGCATGGTATATATTCACTTAAAAGAGGATATTAGCCCAACACAGAGGTCCTCTGAGAGACTCCACATAGCAGGGTATCGGGACAGATGCTGGGATTCCAGGTGAGAATGGTATGGAAGAATGGAGGGATAGAAGGACCCAGAGGGTTCAGGGGCCCCCCAAGGAGACCATGAAGGCTGGAGGATCTGGACCCAGGGGTCCTGCACAAACTGTTGTGCCAACCAATGACAATGTATGCAATAAACCTAGACCCCCTGTTCAGATATAGCCAATGGATAGCTCATTCTCCACGGTTGTGAGGGGAGCTGGAACTGCCTCTGATATGAACTCTGGTGCCCCACTTTCCCTCGGTAGGGAGGCCACACAGAGGAAGGGGAAGCAGGCTGTCTGATGGTTGAGGAGAAGTTCCATTTCTTTCAGAGATCTAGGGGAGGAGAATAGGGCAGAAGAGGGAAGGGAGGGTGGCAAGAAGAAGATACAAGCAAGGGGATTACAACTAGCAGGTAATCTGAATTTAGAATAAATTTAAATTTAAAAAAAGAAATAAAGGCAGGAAAAGAAAAAAGAAATTTGGCCATTTTACTAGACTCAAAATATAACTCTGATTGAAAAGCAATATCCAGAGGCTGGAGAGATGGCTCAGAGGTTAAGAGCATTGTCTGCTCTTCCAAAGATCATGAGTTCAATTCCCAGCAACCACATGGTGGCTCACAATCATCTATAATGACATCTGGTGCCCTCTTCTGGCTGGCAAGCACACATGCAGGCTGAACATTGTGGACATAATAAATAATAAAAATTTAAAAAGTAAAAGAAAAGCAACAGCCCTTGAAAAATAAACGCTTTTAAAATTATTTATTGTGTGTGTGTGTGTGTGTGTGCACACGCGCCTGAGTGTACATATGGGCATCACAGGCCTTCAAGCATCTGTGGAGGTTAGCAGAGGCCATAGGATGTCTCAGAACTGGACTTGCAGGTGACACTGAGCCACCATGTGAGTAATGGGCACTGACCCCAGGTCCTCTGCAGGAGCAGAAAGTGCACTCACCCTCCAGCCTCTGCATTATGTCAAACCGAAAAGCACCAGTGATCCTGACATGTTAAAGGAAAAGTCCACAGAAGCGTCTGGAAGTAGAGCAGATCGCAGGATTGTTTAAAGAGAGCCTGGCTATAAGGGTGCTTACATTTTTAAACACCAAATTGAGAAAGGGGAGAAATGGTTACATTAAAATTTAATGTCAGGGAAATGGTGGAAGGCTGTGCAGCTTGTCATGTGAGCTCCTTCCCCGACTTTCAAGTCCTCCCAACTGCCACGGGAGCCATCTTACATCAGTCATGTCTAGCTAATGAGGGAGATGGCAGAAGAAAAGGGGGCAGCTGAAAGCCACGCCTTTAGGACACTGTGCACTTCTGAAGCAAATGAGGTTTCCTCCAAAGCCCAGAGATTTATGCCCATGCCTTAGTGCTGGGATTTTCATTCTGTCTTCAGGGAGAGGGTTTTATGGAGGATGAAGAAGACCTGCCAAGCATCAGAGAGGGGGTTCTTTGTAGTGTAATGCTACAATCCAACTTTAATGAAGTCAGATTGGAAGAGATGTGCACGCGCATAGGAGTGTAGGTTTGTGGCATACGTGTGTGTGCATGTGTGTGTGAGAACGCACATAGGTATGTATGTGCACGTGTGTGTTTGCAGGTAGGAAATCTTAAAAGGCCCTGTCAGTATAGGGAACTGGTTGAAATTTCTCCGAGCGGGGCTGAGGAGGAGGCTTAGTGGGTAAAGCACTGTCTACGCAAGTGTTGAGACCCACGTTTGGATCTCTAGAACTGGCGTGTGTCTGTAGTCCCAGCACTCTGCGGGGAGATGAAAGACCAAGACTGGAGAATCCCCAGAGTCTCACAGGCCAGTGAGTCTGACACATGCAGTGGCAATCCACAGAGACCCTGTCTCAAACAAAGCCCAAGGCAAGGACCGACACCTCAGGCTGTCCTCTGGCCTGCACACACGTCACTCAAACATGGGAACACGCACACACACACACACACACACACACACACACACACACACACACACGAGTTATAAAGGCTTTGAGAGCCTTGCTTTCTTCATCCATCGAGTCAATAACAAAATTAGCAGTGATGATGTCTCTCACTGATGTTGGGGAGAGTCATAGCTACCTATTTGAGAGTCACTGCTCCTTACACTTGTCACAGAGTCGCCTAGTTGCCCCTGGAAAGCTGCTTCTTTACAACAGGGGATTGTAGGAATATGGAACTCTGCCACCTACATTCCTCAGGTCTTGTGGTGGTCTGAAAGGAAGATCTGCCCACGAGTGACCTCTCTGTTCTCTCAGCTTTGTCCATACCCTTTTCATAAGCATGTGTTCGTTTGTTCAGTCCTTCACTAAGTCACCTGGGAAACACTGCACATCTGTCTGTCATCTGCCAGGGTACAAGACAGAGAGAAAGCTGGGTTGGAGAGATGGCTCAGAGGTTAAGAGCACTGTCTGCTCTTCCAAAGGTACTGAGTTCAATTCCCAGCAACCACAAGGTGGCTCACAACCATCTTTAATGGCCTCTTCTGGTGTGGAGGCATACATGCAGGCATAATACTGGATAAATAGTAAACAAATCTTTTTAAAGACAGAGAAAGCCAAGCTCACATGGAGCCCATAGCCACAGTGAATTTAAATCAATAGTGAGCCAGCTAAATACACCAGGCAATCAGACCCATGACCCCATCCATGGTGTATTTAGAGACAGCAGAGGTGGGAAGGGGATTTTTATTTCTAGATTTAAAGAGACATAATCAAATGCAAACTGTGCACCTTCATTTAGCCCCATTTTTAACAAATCAACCAAAATACACGACTTGGAAACAAGTGGGCAAATTCAAATGCAGCCTGGGCACTGAGTGGCTTAAGGAGTGCCGTGGAGCTAGCTGGGGAAATGGCCTGATAGTTAAGCACGCAGGCTACTCTTCCAGAGGATCTGAGCTCAGTTCCCAGCATCCACACCAGGCAGCTTCATGGGCTCCTGAGGTTGTGAGCCACTGATGTGGGTACCGGGAACCGAACTCAGTTCCTCTGCAAAAGCAGGAAGTGCTCACTCTCCACCGCTGAGCCAAGCCTTCTCTGTCGCCCGCCCTGGTCACTACCACTTCTGATAGCACTTTTGCTACGTTTCTTGTTACTGCATTTAATTTTACCTATAATCTGTGAGCTTAGTATAATCAGAGCCTGTGCTGTATACTCAGTGTTGCTGAGGTAAGGAAGACAGCAGTGGAGATGTGAGAGATGCAGTCAGCCTCAAAGGACTTAGGTGGAGGAAAGAGAGATTTTTCATGATAGGGGTTTGGGGTCTGGTTATAATACCATACTGTGTGCTCAGTGGAGCATGTCCGGCCAGGCTCCCTATAGGAGGCTGTCTTGCTATGGATCTTTGTTGATAGGCCTTGAGGTTTAGAACAGATGAAGTAGGATTTTTAATGGGGCCAACAAAATGGCTCAGCAGATAAAGGTTCTTGTT